>NC_092782.1:31336706-31639736 GCF_047496795.1 Chiloscyllium punctatum
GAAAATAGCAATTGATTTTAACCAAACAGATTATCTTAACCAATAGCTGAAAGAATGGGAAAATGAATTGCTAATTTATAGGTACATAATTTAAGCCTTAATCCTTCACATTTACACATACACACACAAGCACACACACAAAGAGAAACAGATAAGTCACAAACATAGTGGGAAGAAGGAAAAAGCCAGGACAATCCAATCACCAGACCAAAATACAAACTGATTGGGTTGTTCTTATAATTCTTTCAATTCTTTAGTGATAACATCATGGGTATACCTGCAGTACATGGATTACAACAATTCAAGAAGGCAGCCCACCACAACCTTCTCAAGAGCAACTAGGGATGGACAATAAATGCACCCTTGTAGCATAAGTGAAAAAAAATTGTCTACACAATGTTGTTCAGTCTTAAATGCACTGCTTGATTAGTTGTATCTTGGGTCATTTTTCTTTTATGTTTTGGAATTATTTCTTTCAATATTTCTGATGTAGTAATCCTATTCTTTTAACACAGAATTGATGACAGTGACTGTATAGAGAGAAGGATAAAGAGAGGTATTGTTATAGCTAGATGCCAGTAGTTTCCTTGCTCCTGGTTACATCTCACCCATAGAGCCTGTGTTAAGCTGCAACCAGATCAATTAGAGATTGTTGCTGTGCTGAGCTCTATTGTATCCTCAACCATAGATGCCAATTTGACAGGAATGAATTTCTCCAAAAAGTATCATTGCCTCATATGCATCAGTGAACTTCGCTGTTTTTTTTATCCTTTTAGAAACACCCCAACACTACCCTCTGCATTATCTCGCTTTCGTCAAGACCCAGTCTTTCCTGTGAACCATCTGTTCGGGGTCACTACATCTTCTGAAGGGCATGGCCAGCTCAATAATTGAATAACCAAGTATCACACAAAGCTAAGACAGTCACTTATAAATGGTGTCCAAGAGGCAGATCCAGTGAAAAGTGTTGCTTAGTGTCACCACTCTCTCCCGCCATCTTAAAACACGGAATATAGACCCAGAATAATAAAACAATAAAAGTTCATTTTTCAATCTTGTCTCAATAAAGATAGGTGGTTCTTGGGACAGCTCCTGTTTCTAGCTCAGATATGGGCTTGGATCTAGGCTCATCCACCATGATGCCTCAAGACCCTGTTGCTAAGCAACGACACTGCTGTAACCGCTGCTAAAACAAAGTGTTGCCACTCTGACATCATCTCGCCTTCATCCAATGCCACCACTGTCATGAGTTCATGAGATTAACTCTCACATGATGAACAGTGAAGAGAAACATGCTTCTAATAAAATGAATAAATGAGGAACCAATTTCGAGCTAAAAATCATAAAGTTTGTTAGTTCACTAAAAACTAATGTTCCAGGATAGATTTGAGTGTTAATAAGAAACTGGTGCAAGGATGAATAAAGAAGGAATCCATTCTGAGGAAAATGTCCAAAACCAAGTGTAATATAAGAACAGGGACCAGCCACTGTCCTGATCTTGAGAAGCATATATTGGAAATGGCTCCTGACTATTATCAGAATGGCTAAACATGACCAGAAAAGCAATGCACAAGTTTGTATTGAAGCGAGCCAAAGCTAACAATGTGTCCAACAAAGAATTAGTTGCTGTAGCAACTAGAACGGAAATTTCTAGTGATCTGGCAGAACACCAAGATTACTTCTAGAATACCAAAAGTCCTTTAATGCCATAATTAGGAGAGAGATGGTGAAGAGAGATACTGGCCTAATCGGTAATATTAACGGTACATGAAAAGCACCAAACTGGTGACAGAGTAGTGTTTTGTCATTTAATTTGCACTTATTTTGGTAACTAAATTCAATTTTTGTAATGTGATTGATGTCATTTCATATTCTCAAAATAAACAAATTGGTCCTGAAATTCTGATCAGGGTTGAAAACCTTATTTCTGATCCTGCTGGATTAAAATATATCCTCTTAGCTTTTGATGAATTATGTGCATCCCATTCCGAGACAGGCTTCCTGTTATGATAATGTCTATGAATCTCCAAATTCAGCAGGAGAGAAAGTCTCTGTTGAAACCCTCTGTTACAACACTGCAAATTGCATTTAATATCATTTAATATTATTTTGGTCAGTGATATAATGTGTATCTAAACTTAATATTTAACTTGGAAATAGTCATGGTGATTTAATTTACAAAGGTTTGTGAGAGCTACTTTGGCAGCTCTAATGCATTTTTATTTCCTTTAGGAAATTTTTCAACTTAGTAAGGTAAACCAAGCAGTGTTAAAGTCTCTTAGAAATTTCTTGACACCCAAGTTTAGATGGGGAGTTTTTTCAGTTTTATTGTTTTGGGCAGCACTGTTCTGTCCTTGGATGAAAATGATTGTATTGAGCAGTGTTCCGGAGAAGGGGAAAATATAACAAAATGAGATTACCTCAGAGGGTTTTTGTGGTAGATTGGTGAAATTGCTATCTCTGAGCCAAGAGGTCTGAGTTTAAGTCCCGCCTGCTCCAGAGGCATGTAATTCCACCTCTGAACAGGTTAATTAGAAAATATCAAGGTTATCTTAGAGTAAGTAGGTAGTGATAGTGTCAAATCAGAAGTATTAAGATAAAACCCTTAAGAGCTTACTTGAAATTAAGTACATTTAAACTCAGGTATACAATGGCTCCAGAAACAAATTATCAGTGTGTGTAGTTGAGGAGTCATGGTTACTTTAAGCTATCGAGGTGATCAGATTTTTTTCCTGCCTAGTGTGAATACTTTAAAGGGATACTTTTGTATTCTGTACAAGAGATGTTATTTTTATGGCATTTGTAAAAGAATATTTTGAGATTAATGAGATTATATCATTGCTGTGTGCTTAAAACGCTTTGAATTTAAGTTCTAAACAAAAAGAATGGTACATTCTATTTTATATTCACTACTTTTGATGTCATCAAACTTTGAAAACCATGATTAACACTTATTGCCATAATGTCCAAATAATTGAGACAAGAGAATTCCTTTGTTAGCATTTGCCACTAGAGACCCTCTTATGAGTCCACATGATTTAGTTGTTCTGAACTAATATACCGACAAAAGGACCACTTAAAATAATTAAAGAAAAATTAATAGCCAAAGTTCAGAAACTACACTTCTAGTTTACGTTGCAGTTTCTGAGAGAAACTAATCAATGAATGAGAAACAAAGAGTCATAGAGTCCGACAGCACAGAGACAGGCCTTTTCCCCAAACTGGTCCATGCCAATCAAAATGTCCATCAATGCTGATCCCATTTCCCTTCACTTGGTCCATTTCCTTCTAAACCTTTCATATCTATGTATTTTTCAAATGCCTCAATCACTTCTGCTGGCAGCTCGTTCCATATGCGTACTATCCTCTGTGTAAAAATAAATTGCCCCTCAGGTTCCTTTTTATTCTTTCCCCTCTAACCTTGAACTGGTGCCCTCTAGTCCTTGATTCCACAACCCTGAGAAAAAGACTAAGTGCATTTACCCTATCCATGCCTCTCCTATACGTCAGACACTTGCGTCCTGGTAACATCCTTATAAATTTCTTCTCTTTCCAGTTTAATAGCATCCTTTCTATTGCAAGGTGACCAAAACTGAACACGAAACTCCAAGTGCAGCCTCATCAACGTCCTGTACAACTGAAACATAACCTCTCACCTTCTATACTCAATGCCCTGACAGATGAAGGCCAGTGTGCCAAAAGCCTTCTTCACTGCCCTGTCTACCTGTGACTCCATTTTCAGAGAACCATGCACCTGAACTCCAAGGTCCCTCTGTTCCACTACATTCCTTAAAGCCCTACCATTCACCATGAAACTCCTACCTTGATTTGACTTTCCAAAATGCAAGACCTCACACACCATTTGCCATTTCCTTGTCCACTTCCCCAGCTGCTGCAATTTCTGATAACATTCCTCATTGTTCACAATACCTCCTATTTTAGTGTCTTCTGCTAAGTTGTTAATCATGCCTTGCACATTCTCATCCAAATCACTGATGATATAGATAACAAACAGCAATGGGTCCAGCACCAACCCCTGAGGTAATCCAGTAGCCATAGGCCTTCAGTCCAACAAGCATCCTTCCACTATTACCCTCTGTTTCCTACCATCAAGCCAATTGTGTATTCAATTTGCCAGCTCCCTCTGGATTCAATGTAATCTAATCTTCCAGAGCAGCCTACCGTGTGAAACCTTATCAAAAACCTTACTGAAATCCATGTAGATTACAAATATGGCCCTGCCCTCATCAACCTTCCTGGTCACTTCATCAAAGAACGCTAAAATATTTGTGATGCACGATCTCCCACGAACAAAGGCATGCTGGCTATTCCTAATCAAATCCTGTCTTCCTAAATGAATGTATATCCTATCTCAGAATCTTCTCAAGTAACTTACCTGCCACAGTTGTTAGACTTGCTGGTCTATAGTTCCCAGCCCTTCTTGAATAAGGGCACATTAGCCACCCTCCAGTCTTATGGGGACTCATCCGTGGTGAACAATGATGCAAAAATATCAGCCTGAACCCCTGCAATTTCTTATTGCTCTTGGATATATCTGATCAGTAAGATAGTAAGATCCCTTATTATGATAACCCTATTGCTCCTGCAAGTCTCCCTGCATATTTATTCCTCTATTTCCCATTGACTATTTGAGCACCTATTGTACAACCCCAATAATATCACCATCCCCTACTTACTTCTTAGCTTCACACACAAAGCCTCAGTGGATGATCCTTCAGTTATTTCATCTTTGATTATTGCTGTGATACTCACCTCAATTAAAAATGCAACATCTCCCACTTCTTTCCACCAACTCTGTCCTGCCTAACGTACCTGTACCCTGATACATTAAGCTGCCGGTCCTGTCCCTCCCTTAGCCATGTTTCTGTAATGGCTATAATATCCCAGCCCCATGTACCTGTTCACTGGCCTTACCTCTTGCATTGAAGTAGATGCAATTTAATCCAACAAGCATTCCTTGCTCCCTGTCATGTTCCAGCCTGACCTGTCTCTCCAATTTACTATTTCCGATTACTGTATCTCCTTCCAGCCTCGCACTTGACTCTCTGTTGTTGAGGGTCCCACCCCCTGCCACGTGAGTTTAAACCCTCCCCTGTAGCACTAGCAAACCTGGCCACCAAGATATCAGCTGAAAAAAAAATTGAAAGCGGTGCAACGACAATGTAAACTAGAGTAGGGAAAAAAAGCTAGACTTCAACATTTTGTTGTAGGACAGAGTGTGTTAGTGTCTTTGCCAGTCTGGGGGGAAACAATGAAAGCAAGAAGTCACTTACCTTAAGCATATCAAGATTTTAGGATTAAGATTTTTTTTGTTCTGGTATGATAACTGTAAAGTGGTGCTTAGGTACTGTATAAGGGATTTTCTTTTGAACTAATAGGAGTGTTTTGGGATGAATGGAATGATATTATTACTGTGCTTAAAATTCTTTGAATTTGTAAACTAAGTAAATGGTTTATTCTATTTACTTTTAATTATTTGGGTTAATAAGCTACGATTTTATTATTGAAATAAAATCTGCAATATTATGTATCAGTGAGAAACTGTCTTGTTAAAACCAAAACGAAATAAAGAATGATTTGCCGTCTAGCAACAACATTAACTGAGATCATAAGAGGGCTGTACTCTAAAATTTAAATGTTCAACAGACACATTGAAAGCTACCATGAAAATCCAAGTTTGCAAATTAATTCAAAAGAATAGAGCAGGGTAGGATGCCAAGTGGTGAGAGGATAGCATGGCATATGCATGAGATGTGTAGTGGACCAAGTGGCTTTCAGGCTAGATATCACAAGGGTAAGAGGTGTGTTTTACTTGTTGGGTACAGTTCCAAGAAAGTGCATGAGTGCTTAAGGTTGATCAGGATGAATAGTGGATTAGTGGTGCTGGAAGAGCACAGCATTTCAGGCAGCATCCAAGTAGCTTCAAAATCGACGTTTCGGGCAAAAGCCCTTCATCAGGAATAAAGGCAGTGAGCCTGAAGTGTGGAGAGATAAGCTAGAGGAGGGTGGGGGTGGGGAGAAAGTAGCATAGAGTACAATGGGTGAGTGGGGGAGAGGATGAAGGTGATAGGTCAAGGAGGAGAGGGTGGAGTGGATAGGTGGAAAAGAAGATAGGCAGGTAGGACAAGTCCGGACAAGTTATGGGGACAGTTACTGAGCTGCAAGTTTAGAACTAGGGTGAGGTGGGGGAAGGGGAAATGAGGAAACTGTTGAAGTCCACATTGACGCCCTGGGGTTGAAGTGTTCCGAGGCGGACGATGAGGCGTTCTTCCTCCAGGTGTCTGGTGGTGAGGGAGTGGCGGTGAAGGAGGCCCAGGACCTCCATGTCCTCGGCAGAGTGGGAGAGGGAGTTGAAATGTTGGGCCACGGGGCGGTGTGGTTGATTGGTGCGGGTGTCCCGGAGATGTTCCCTAAAGCGCTCTGCTAGGAGGCGCCCAGTCTCCCCAATGTAGAGGAGACCGCATCGGGAGCAACGGATACAATAAATGATATTAGTGGATGTGCAAGTAAAATTTTGATGGATGTGGAAGGCTCCTTTAGGGCCTTGGATAGAGGTGAGGGAGGAGGTGTGGGCGCAGGTTTTACAGTTCCTGCGGTGGCAGGGGAAAGTGCCAGGATTGGAGGGTGGGTTGTTTGGGGGCATGGACCTGACCAGGTAGTCGCGGAGGGAACGGTCTTTGCGGAAGGCGGAAAGGGCATGTCTAGATTATGGGGATTGAGGGATGTTGGCTCCAGTGGTTGCATCAGGCAGAGCTAGATCAAAATGGTGATTCTGGGCTCAGTCAGGAGTGAAGTGGAGAATTAGGGTTTGTGGGTTTGGGATGGGTTGGGCAACAAGGGATTGTTAGGTTCAGAGAGGTTGGGTCAGAGATTTGAGGCTCAGCAGGTTAGGAGGGGTTTCAGCTCAGAGTGTAACAGATGATTCAAGGGAACCAGGCTATTCAGGCCATCTAGTCCACACCAACCCTCCAAAGAGCATCCCACCCTGACCCACTTCACCACCAACCCCAATCCCGTGCCCCACCATCACCATATCCCTCCAGTTGCCATGGCTAATCCACCCAACCTGCACATCCCTGGATATTTGGGCAATTTAGCATGGCCAATCCACTTAACCTGTATATCTTTGGACTATAGGTGGAAACTGGAGCACCTGGGAGGAAATTCATGCAGGCACAGGGAGAATGTACAAACTCCACACAGACATTCACCTGAGGGTAGAATTGAACCCAGGTCCCTGGCGCTGTGTGACAGCAGTGCTAACCGCAGAGCTATTACGCCACTCATATCTGCTATCCAGGAAATGACCATAATGCATCAGTTATCCAGTCCACAGATCTTTGAGCCCCATTGCAATGTGAATCACTGGCCACTAGCAGATAAGAGATACCCTCTCATTGCTCATGATTTGTCTGAAACACTCCCAGTCATCAACTGAGAACTCATTCAATGGAAGACATTCATGAACGGGCAATGTCATTGGATAGCCAATTGAGATCCGATAGCTGAAGTTTAGATGTTCCATGGTCAAGAAGTGTCTGGTAATACTTGTTTCAGAACATCTTCAGATTAGTGATAACCTTCTCCGTGTCCCACAATCTGCTTCTCGTGACAGACCGGCAATCACCATCAGCAATTATGTCAGAGCGTCATGCTCTGACACAAGGAGAGAAGGAGGACCAAGGGAAGTACCAAAAGGTTCAAGTGACCAACCCATACCAGAGAGGGACTGTCACTCTTTGAACTTCCATTACAGCAGTTTGTCAACATATAGAATCGTAAGTGACTGCAGTGGAGGCTGCTGCCTCAGCTGTCAAACATTGCATGGTATTAGAAACAATTCAGAGGCTGGAACTGTGCTGGAACAGATGGCTTCAGATTCTGCACAAAGGCATGGACCATGGAGGTGGGCAGACTCTCCAGTCTTGCTCATTGTGGCCTGTCAGGATTCTTTATTGGATCATTTAGTTTGTTGGACTTTTCTTTCAAATAAGCTTCGGTTGGAGATCCTCATCCGATTTCTCTACAGTAGAACTTCTGCTGACAAAGTGACACCTGTGATGTTTCTACTACCAGGTATAACTTCTATCAGTTGTATAAAGCTGGCGGGTTCTGAAAGAGTTCATACTTAGATCTTCACATAACATCCATAATGATGATGTTATATTGGCTTGATGGGAGAGCAGTTTAGGATATTGAACAAGAAAGAACTATTATCTGGGTCCTAGCATTGTATCTGTAACAATGTCTATCACATCAGTGTAACTTGTATCTAGTTGATGTTGTGCAATAAACTAATAAACTGTACATTGTTAAAACTTCTATGATAAAGCCTCTTCTCGTTACAGATGTTTTCCCCTACCACCCTAGACAAGGGCAGATGTTATAGATCCTAACCAGGAAAGAGATGGCTGCAGCAAATTTACCAGATACATGATCAGTAGTGGACAGAATTCCTCATACAACAAAAAACTAACCATTATTACCTAGTGATTGCACAGTGAGGATTCCTTATTGTCTTACCCTCTCAGTTACATGTGGTGCCAATCTCTGAGCTGGTGTCTGTGACAGTGGTAGCCAATGGTACGATGCGATCTTTGTTGTTCTCTCCCTGCTCTCTTTTAGAGCATTGTTGGTGCACAATGTCCCTTTTGCTCATCTTCCACTTGCCCTTGACTGTTGGGGGCGTTTCCTGCTCCTGGGAGCCTGGAATGATAAAACTTCTTAAAGCATGCACAGTCACTAAAGGAGGATATGTGTGAGGAAACCATATGGAGATTGGGAATAAGGATAGGTGTAACATAAGATCATGAGAATGAGGTACGGGAGTAGGCAATTGGGCCCTCAAGCCTGTTCTACCATTTGATACCACCATGGCTGATCTCAGGAAAATTGGGATCAGGAATAGTTAATCAATAGCTAAGAAAGTTGGATTTTGCCGCCACAACAATTGCTATAGCAACCATATAGTCTCCTGAACAGAATGTGAGGTCTGCTTCATTGATATCCTACAGCAATACAGTTATAATATTGTAATCCCAATTCAGTCATCAATATTTGCCTTTAAAGGATATGTCTTTAAAGGATATGTATGAGTCTTATCTTTTAAGTCAAACAATGGAATTTACCTAGAAGTGCCGTGGTCAATGGAGTGTTCTCCTAGGAGAGAAATGCAATCTGTACCAATATATCTCTTCACTTGACATAGTTATATGACTTCTACCATGAACTATAAACTTTGGAGGCAGCCATCTTACAAGCACTTCAGTCGTTTCAAGCACTTTACAGGACATGTAGCTGTTTTGCGAACACAGAAAACAGGGTTAGGAGTGGAATTGCATTTGAGTGATGAAGAGCTGCTATAAAAGACAGCTGCTGACAGAGAGGCATAGGAATGTTCAGAACTATAAAATTTAAAAAAACAACTGAAAGATTGAATTTGTGAATCAACAGCTAGAATATATACATGGCAAAACAGACCAAGCCTTGAATTATACTGATAGATAGCCTGAAGGACAGAATGGACACAGACACTGGGTAGGTTGGAAACACTGTGGAGATTATTATACAAAGGAGAAGAAAGCAGGTTCAACTTCAGAAAGCAATGTTTCCACTGCAAGAAACTAAATCAATTTGCACACAAGCTAGAAGGAAGTGCAACAAACAAATGCAAATGGAACCTAGAGAGATAGCAACTGAAGATCCTGATAGATCACTCTACGTTATACAACAGATTGTTTAAATCAGGTTGATAGATGATTCATGGTTTGTGACTGTTAGAATGATGGCTGTCACAGGGAAACATTAGGTCAGATTGACAGCAGTACATCTTCCAATACCATCCTGTACATAAAAAGCAGGACAAATCCAATCCACCCAAATACTGCCCCATCAGTCTACTCTCAATCATCAATGAAGTGATGGTAGATCTCAACAGTGCTACCAAGCAGTACCTGCTCAGTAATAACCTGCTCAGTAGCTCCTGAACTCATTACCGCTTTGATTCAAACAAAGGCAAAAGAGCTGAATTCCAGAGGTAAGATGAGAGTCACAGCTCTTGATCTCAAGGTGGCATTCAACTGAGTGTGGCATCAAGGAGCCCTAGCAATACTGGAATCAATGGGTATTGGGTGGTGGTGGTAAACTGTCTGTTGGTTGGAGTCATAACCAGCATATAGGAAGATGGTTGTGGTTGTTGGAGCTCAGTCATTTCAGCTCCAGGACATCTCAGCAGGAGTTCCTCAGGGTACTGTCCCAGGCCCAACCATCTTCAGCTGCTTCATCAATGACCTTTGCTTCTTAATAAGGTCAGAAGAGAGGATGTTCGCTGATGATTGCACAATGTTCAGCACTATTCATGACTCTCGCATTCAAATGCAACAAGATCTGGAGAATATCTAGTTTTGGACTGACAATGGCAAGTAACATCTGTGCCACACAAATGCCAGGCAATGGCCATCTCCATTAATAGACAACCTAATCCCTGCCACTTGACAGTCAATGATATTACAATCACTGAATCCCTGAATATCAACATCCTTGGTGTTACCATGGACCAAAAACTCAACTGGACTCACCATATAAACACTGTCTACAAAAGCAGGTCAGAGGCTAGAAATACTGCAGTGAATAACTCATCTCCTGACTCCCTGTAGCCCACCCATCATCTACAATGTATAAGTCAGACGTTTAATGGAATACTTCCCTCTTGCTGGATGGATGCAGCTCCAACAATACTCAGGAAGCTTGACACCATCGAGGTCAAAGCAGCCAGATACTCTGGAGACAACCATCATACAAGCACTTCAAAAAGACCAAACTGCTCTCTTGTGAACTCTTAGTTATTGAGATTGTTGTACAATGTCTTGCTTACTAATTTTTTTATAATACTGAAGTCCAAAGCACTCTTTCCAGTCAATGTTACAATGCTCAGTCTGTTCTGTGTTTACTTTTAAATATTCCCATAACGATAAAATTAAATTAAATAGAGAATGCTGAAACACACTAAGAATCAGTTAGTAACTATATTCAGATGTATATCCTTTATTAGATTAGGAATGAAGATAGAAACAAATGTTTTTCATTGGAATAAAATGCAGGCAATGTATGTGTGATGCTGGTTTGTACTCTTGCTTCTTGAGGTGAGCAAACCTTTTGGATTTGTTCAGAAACCTCTCCTCTCTTCATACCTGCTTGCTTTTCCAGTTCCTTTATTCTTTCGGTTTTCTTCATATCTTACCTCACTTTTATGTTTGTGTAATCCTCTTACTTTGTCTTTGCATTCTTTTTATCATATACATGTTTTTGGACTTTTTCATCCCATTGAAAATCTATTATAACATCCAATGGCTTTCCATTAAGCAGTTTACAGATCATTCAACTCCATATTAACTCAGTCTTTGTAGTAAGGTTATCTGTAGTTCTACCTCTCTCTTTATTTTACCAATCTTTCTATAATGCATATTTATCTTTTCCCATTTTACTTCTGATGAACAGTATATAAATGTCAACTTTTCCATTTCTCTTTACAAACTTTGATTGGCCTGTTTTGTGGGCTATCTGGCATTTTCGTTTTTTTTTATTTACAATCCAGTTACTATGCAATTGCCCCTTGCATCTGGGAAGTAATTTTCATGTATATTTTGAGATTTGTGATATATATTGAGCCCGCAATGGTTTGCTTGACACATTCATCTCAGACATATCAAAATATTGGAATTCACCTTGCAGATTCTCAAAAGAAGCTATGATATAACCTTGTTTATCTTCTGCCTGTGCCATCATCCATCCACCAGCTAGCTCAATTGAATCCAGATGATTTGTTTAAAAAAATAAAGAAGAAGTGAAATTGAGATGGATATAGCTCATCAAATTCCAGGACTGATGCATGACAGCAATTCTGTTGAAATGGTAAATTTAACATCAGTGTGGGCCAAACACCTGATCTAGTCCCAGAGGATCAAATTCTATTATAATCAAAATGTAGTCTATAAGCCTTGTCTGTCGTATGTGTCTCCTTGGGAAAAAGAAAGCATTTTTTTTTGTAATTATTTTATCCAGCACACCATCTCCGTGGGTGATCTTTTGATTACTGCATTTAAAGAAACTGTGTCAACATAGAGCACAATCAAATGCTGCACAATTTGTACTAGTACTTTTTTGTGTATAAATCTATTTTTTTCCCCAGTTGAGCAATGAAAACTTGGAAAACGGCCAACAAATATGGAAATTAGTTGCTATTGCAAAGTCAGAAATAGATTTTTTTTTACATCACATCATTCCATCGTTGCATTCTTTTGAGAAAGCGATGACCACACTTTTACAGAAAAATTAAATTAATAGAATGGTGCATTATTTGTTCCTCAATTTTTTTTTTAAACTGAGGAAGGATTTTGATGCCTTTAACTCCAGGAGCACTGGTCTCGAGATTCACCTGTGTGGAAATTTCATAATGCCAACAAGCTGTTATGAATTAGTGATAAGGCCCAAGCCCTGAGCTGGAAAAGGAAGGCACAAAGTCTGATTGGACATTGTCAAAATCTTTGTAATATGCCAATAGGAATTAGTAAAAGAGCTTCCTTGTAAAGGGTGCACGGACAATAAACTGTAAATTAAAATTTAAACAAACAGAAGCTCTGGATGTAGGTTTGCTGGCTGAGCTGGAAGGTTCATTTCCAGAAGTTTTGTCACCCTACTAGGTAACATCTTCAGTGGGCCTCTGGGCAAAGCACTGCTGATAATTCCTGCTTTCTATTTATATGTTTGGGTTTCTTTGGGTTGGTGATGTCATTTCCTGTGCTGATGTCATTTCCGGTTCTTTTTCTCAGGGGTGGTTGGTGGGGTCTAACTTGATGTGTTTGTTGATAGAGTTCTGGTTGGAAAGCCATGCTTCTCGGAATTCTTGTGCGTGTTTCTGTTCTGCTTGTCCTAGGATGGGTGTGTTGTCCCAGTCAAAGCGGTATCCTTCCTTATCTGTATGTAAGGATACTAGTGAGAGAGGGTCATGTTGTTCTGTGGCTAGTTCAAAGTTTGTGGGAAGATTTGTAGCTCGGGTGCTCGTTGTTGTGGTTCTGTTCGCCGAGCTGGGAATTTGTGTCGCAGACGTTTTGTCCCCTGTCTAGGTGACGTCCTCAGTGTTTGGGAGCCTCCTGTGAAGCACTTCTGTGATCTTTCCTCCGGCATTTGTAGTGGTGACACCAGTACAAATGCCGCAGGAAAGATCACAGAAGCGCTTCACAGGAGGGTCCCAAGCACTGTGGATGTCACCTAGACAGGGGACGAAATGTCTGCAACACAAATTCCCAGCTGTGGCTAGTTGATTTTCATGTTTCCTGGTGGCTAGTTTTCTGACTGTTTGTCCATGACAACGACATGACCCTCTCTCACTAGTCACTCATCACACCCACTACATTCTGTTTACTCACTGACTGCTCAGTACTTTAAAATTACTTGTGAAATTCATAATATCCCCTTGAAGGGCATCTACATCATCCTCTACCTCAATTACTGTAATACCTGTGTACCAAACTGAGTTTGGATATTGCAATTTAAAATTATGAATTATATATAAATTTAACTAGGAAAATTTTAAGCAATGCAAATTACTAATCGAATATATTCTCATCAGGACTCTCAATATACATAAAGGCATATAGTTTCTATACTTGTCTTTGGAATGCAAAGGTAGATGTTGCTTTTGCAGATATGCTTTGTCCTTTGCTGTCTGAAACTAACTTGGATCCTTCTTTGAAGTAACATTCCACAAAATATCATGAGACTTACTTAAAGTCAAAAACTCATACAGCACAAAAACAGACCCTTCAATCTGTGAGCTATGGTGTTATAGATCTCTTCACTAACCCACTCACAAACGCTTTATATTTACTCATTCTCAACTTCTTTACTAACTCACTCAAAAGCGAACACCGCATCCCTGTTTCATTCATTCATAACTCCCTACTATAATATAGTTTCATTCATTCATAAAACCACTGTTTTGTAGTACAATTCCAGATAGTCTAAAATTAAAACATTTCTTGCAAATCCATTACTGCTTTTTCACACCTTTGACCATTATCAGGCCTATTTCTACATCAAAAGCTACCTCTGAATAGGTGTCAGTATCATAAACAATACTGTTCCCATCAAGTTTCCACAAAATGTTGTAATTTTAATCAGAGAGTGGCACTGGAAAAGTACAGGAGGTCAGGCAGCATCCGAGGAGCAGGAGAATCGACATTTCAGGCATAGGCCCTTCATCAGGAGTGTCGATTTTCCTGCTCCTCGGATGCTGTCTGACCTGCTGTGTTTTTCCAGCACCACACTCTCAAATTTGATCACTAGCATCTGCAGTCCTCACTTTCTTTTAATATTAATTAGCCCTTATCAACCATCTCTCAAACCTGAATAGATTACAGAACACCAAACGGTTTCCTCTTTTAACTGGGCTGCTACCTCTTTAAGAAACTGTCAAAACAGCGCTGATATGAAATTGCATGAATGAATGAAACTCACATGGGCAAATAGTAAGCAAACCCAGTTGCAGTAATAGTAACCTTTTATTCTTCTATTATGTGCTGGTATAATTTCTAACTTATTTTGAGTATATAGACCTAATACCTTTTACTAACATTTACTAACTTAAAGACCAAAACGACTAACACCTCATAATTATGCAGCAGACCGGACTGACCTCTTAGTTAATCCTATCAGGAGTAACAGCCATCACTTAACAAATGTTTTGGCCATATCCAGTTTCCTCCAACCTTTGTGTACTATAGATAAGACAATGTAACATCATAGTAATGGAATTTTAACATATGTAAGAACTGTGTGAAAAGAGGCTCTTGTAAGAGCTGTATTTCAAGAGTCTATTGCTGTCTTGAACTTGTGCTACTGCAGTTGCTGAACAATGGAGGCTATTTTCAACACTCACTGATTTTGGTTGTCACTTGAACACAATCCCACAGGTCCAACTCATCTGTGCCAAGCATATGTCCCAAACTTAACTAGTCCTACTTGCCTGAGTTTGACTCCTATTCCTCTCAATCTTTCCTACTCATGTACCTATTCAAAAGTCTTTTAAGTATTATGACTGTACCTGCATCCACTACTTCCTCTGACAGTTCATTCCACAAATGAATCATCCTCTGTGTGAAAAAGTTGCCTCTCAGGTCCATTTTTAATCTTTTTCCTCTCTCCTTAAAAATATACCACCTAGATTTGAACTCACCCAGCCTAAGGACCTTTGTTGTTCACCTTATCTATGCCCCTCATTATTTTATAGACCTCTATAAGGACACCCCTCAACTTCCTATGCTTGTGAAAAAGTCCCAGACTATCCAGCCTCAACTCGTAACTCAAACCCTCCATTCCTGGCAACATCCTGATAAATCTTTTCTGAACTCTCTCCAATTTAGTAGGATTTAGTAATATCTTTCCGATAGAAGGTGACCTGAACTGTATACAGTATTCCAAATGTGGCCTCACTAACATCCTGTACAACCTGAACATGATGTTCCAATTTCTATACTCAATAGTCTGAGCAATGAAGGCAACATGCTAAATACTTTATTAACTACCCTGTCAACCTGTGATGCAACTTACATAGAAATATGTACCTGAACCCCGAGGTGTCTCTACTTGACAAGGCTACCCAGGGCCCTGCTGTTAACTATAAATCCTGCCCTTGTTTGTTTTACCAAACTGCAATGCCTCACATTTCTCCAAATTAAACTCTTACCTGCCACTCCTCAGCCCATTGCCCCAGTTGATCCAAGATCCCTTTGTAATCTTAGATAATCTTACACCCTGTCATCCAAACCACAAATTTTGGTTTTGTCTGCAAACTTACAAACTATGCCTCCTAAATTCTTATATAAATTGTTTAAATAAATGACAAACAACAATGAACCCAGCACTGATCCCTGTGGAACACCACTGGTCACAGAGCTCCAGTCTGAAAAACAACTCCCCCTCATCACCCTCTATATCCTACTATCAAGCCAATCTTGGGTATTCAGTTGGCAAATAAAATAACTTCTTTTGTGAAGGGTTGCAATCAAATGGTTAAACAAAGATTTTATATTGGCTCAATAATTTTGGAGCTCCTTCTATCTGATGAATCCTCGCCAACCTGTTTGATCAAGTGACGACTGTTGACAGTTTATGATAATATTTTGTTCCTTTTTTAAAATCATTTTGGTTCTTGAAAGTCCCAGATCATGGAATTCAAAGATCAATGGACCATATTTACTTAATCATGTCACTGCACAGTCAAATCATGTGTAGCAGAGGACCTGAAGACAATATTTTTTTCATAATCATGTTTTCATTTGTTGTTAAAGCTTTCTACTGAGCTTTCCATTGCAGCCATCCAGCCTTAGCAAAGGGACTTATAAATTTCACAACTCATTGTAATTGTCCATGTTTTCATTAGGTATTTGCTTGAATTTCAGAAATTGATATTACCTGTCACAAAACATGCAGTCAGCCATCTTAATGCTAGTTTGCCCATTTTGAAATGCAATTTTAAAAATTAATCTCTTCATGTCTATAAAGGGCATGAAATTAAGAGTTTATGTATTGTACTGCAGTTGGTTGGCTGCAAAATCCTAACAGGTGGAAAATCATCCTTGATTCTTTGCAATTTTTTTTCAGTCAGATTTCAATCCTTTTGAGGTAGTCTCATTTGGATTGAATGAAAATATGGGTGTGATGAAAATGTGAATTTTCAAGAGGTGCTGAACTCATCCGTGAGATACAAATAAAAATCGGATTTTAGCAGCATGGATACAAAGTTGGTTAATGGCAGAAGATAAAATATTAGATCAGATGAATGTTCCTGATATGTAGTCAGGTGTTGTGATTGCAAATGATTCAGATTTGACCATACAGAGCTCAACTTTGAAGTTTATTAACAAACAAAAATATGGGATTTGTCAAGCAGTGAGTTGAAAAATGAAAGACTAAAGGAGAGAAAAAAAAACTGATTTTAAAGAATGTGATGTAATAACCTTTAGATCAGCTTGCCTGTAACTTAAACCTGATTGGCAATCATTTTTCCAAACTTAGGGAATTTTATGGAAATTGGAAAATGAAAAGGAAATAGCAGTATTGATGATAGACAAAATTTCTGCTGTTAAAAAAACATTTCCATCAGTGTAATCAGGTCATGGAAAAAAAAATGAGTTCAGTTAAGGAATAGCAAAGAATGTAAGACACAGATAGACATTGTCAACAGAGCTATTGATTATAGTGATATACTGCAAGGATGTAGAAAAGCAGGGGTCATGTAGCAAAAGCAAACTGGATATAATGGAACATTTAAATTTTCACATAAACTTGAGACAGTAAACACATCAAGAAATAGAGGAGTTTAATTTTTAATCTGTTTGAGACAAATACAGTGTAATAGAACAATGACATTGGATTTAATTCCCCATACCTGGAGTATCATTGATGGTTTCATATCTACAATCACCAGTGATCTGTTACATGATGCTGAATTAAACACTGCAAATGTTATATCCAAGCTGAGTAAGAGACTGTGGAACAACAGTAAACAGAGTGAAGGGATCTGATATGATTCTGCCTCCAGCAGGATACCTAATGCAACACTGATTATGTTATCTCCAGTAACAATAAGAAACTGGATGTGGTTATTGTGGTACTAATAAATCTAACAAACATGATGACACAGTATTGGGTCAAAACATCACATTCATAGACACAGAAGTATCTGGGCTCACCTTAAGCTACTACACTACAAGAGAGAGCAGTGTGCTTCTGTTAGTATGTCATGATATAAGGCTGAATAGTCTCCATCTGCACTATCGAATCTTCATCTTCAACAGCTTTTAGCAGATGACAAGTCAAGGTCACCAACTCAGAGACCCTGGGGTGTGCTGATTCTATCTGCCTTAATCAGGAGATGGATGATGGCTGAATAACCAAAGATCACACGTATGGTGAAATGGTCACTCTGGATCATGATCTCCTGGGCATCCATGCTTCCAATAAAAGTCTGTCTGCAAGTGAGATAGTAGCAAAGGCAATTATCATCATTGAGAACTGGGTGCCAGTTTCTAATTGCTGTGATTTCAGGAGGTTGAGTGTATGGAAAGGCATGGGAACAGATGAGTAGAGATTGAGAGTCAGCTGTCCAAGAAGAAAAATCAAGGAAAACAAATGCCAAAAAATATTGCAACTTTAGTACACTGCCTTCCGCTGCATCAAATATGGAGACTGCCAGACCAGAGTGGAGCTCCTGAGGTACATCAGATAGTTGCAGTTGATCACCAAGTTGGATATCATCTTCTTATGAAATAGAAGGTTACCCCTATGTAACTATGTCCCAAATGGTTCGGGCCTCTGATCTACATTTCAGCTGGGTGTTATATTCAGAAGGTCACAGAGAAAATCCGATCCCAGTTTTGATCTGATAACACCCACTACTTTCATCTACTTCTAATGCATTATCAGGGCTGAAAATCCACCATAATCTCTTGAAAGTACAACTGCAATTGAACAAATAAAATAACCCAACTACAAATACCCAATAATGAATGCGGGGTTGTGCTGTGTCCATGACCACGATTAATTATTCTCTAATGATCTGAGGTTAACAAGATTGAAAACATTTAGCCTGAATGAGAAACATTTAAGCAATTTGTCAGCACAGAAATAAACAATTGCTGCCTCATTGAAAATTAAGTGCAAGTTGTATGTGTTGACATGTTTCCATCTTTTAATTTAAAGACTCAAGTCTGCAACAATGCAATTACTTAGCAACTGTAACATGGCCAAACTGTAGATGAGATTTATGCATATACTTAATTTGCCTTGCTTCTATCTTTTACTTATAAATACAGAAGTATGAGACTGAATAATAAAACATGTAGGCCAATGGAATCACACATTTCAGATCCCTCTGGAATTCACGTCGTTTTGGTACTTGGTGAGCTTTATTTAACACTGATCCTGCAACTGATGAATCTCAGATTATCCTTGATCATTATTGGCATGTTGAAGCAATGATTGGCTAGGGAGTCTGTGCATCTAGCTTTGTAAAAGCTGCTGTGCAGTCAGCCATTTGCTATAATAGAGTGTTAAACAGCAAAGATCAATAAAGTAGACTCCAGTACTCTTATGAGAGTAAGCCCTTGACACTTTAATGAGAGGATCTTCAACAAGTTACAGGTGAGTAGCACTGTTAGGAAACAGTAAATGGCTAAATAATTCTTGTTCAGAACAATCTGATGACATTCAGGGGAATAACTTTAATTAAGGCAAATCTCTGGTGCAAATTAGATAGTGAGAGCTAAAACACACCTACTGACCTTGAACCCAATCAACATTGGGCTGTGTATGCATGAAATCTTTAGGAGTATCTTAATTTAGTTTACTTATCAGGGCCTCAGCAATTACAGCTAACACCCATGAGCACTGATATTTCATGTAAGCGTGAAGTTAAAACTGCATTAAACTCCATCCAATCTGATAATGTGGAGAAGGACAGTCTCAATGGAGACAGACATGTCATGAGAACTGTTCAGAAGAAGAGTCACTGGACTTGAAACTTTAACTCTGTTTTCTCCCCACATTTGCTGCCAGACCCGCTGTGATTCTCCAGCAACTTAAGTTTTTGTTCTCATATTTCCACCTGTTATAAGTACTTTGCATATCCTAAAATGGTTGGCTTCGAACTGAGGGTGAGATTAAGCTAAAATGTTTGGTTGAGCCTAACAGAGGTAAAACAGAATTGACACATACTGATAATATGGTACTTTAGAGCAACGTTATAATGATGTGTATCTGTTATGCCATGTGCAACATTGCATTAGGATTCTCCTTTCAACATTGACTCGGAGATGCCAGTGTTGGACTGGGGTGTACAAAGTTAAAAATCACAACCCCAGGTTATAGTCCAACAGGTTTATTTGGAAGCACCTGCTTTTGGAGCGCTGCTTCTTCATCAGGTGGTATCAAACACCTGATGAAGGACCAGTGCTCCAAAAGGAAGTGCTTCCAATTTAAACCTGTTGGACTATAACCTGGTGTTGTGAATTTTATCTTTCAACATTGTTCAACATTTTTGGTTTGACAATTGTCTCTGATCATATTGTTTTACATTTTTTTTTATTTAATTTTTTTGCATGGAGTTTTGTTTTCTTAAATTTTCTTTGCTTGCTTTATGCTTTTTTGTGTATCTAGGTACATTGTTCAATGTGCATTTCAATTCTCCCCTTCTTATCCTTATTTAATTCTTTGTCTTATTCAATGGTTGAAGGCACTATCCATTTCCCCCTACTGTTCTTTGACATTTTCCTGTACTCTATACTTCACTCTTCACATTCTGGATTATGTGCATGAGCCAGAAAAAGCTGTTCTTTCAAAGCCTTGCACAGATTCATTCTGCAGCAGGATACACTTGTCACAACTACTTCAACCTAATGTATTACTGTTTGGAAAGTTAACTTAAACTGATCTCAAAATGCAATCATGACTGGAATTTATTCTTAGATAAGCTGGGGTGACGTGACTCTTAATGTATTCCACAACTTTTCAAGGTTCATTCTATAGGCAGTATTTTATATCCTGCCTCCATACTGCAGTTGGAAGCAGGGAGGGACCCAGGGTGGGGTGGCAGCGAATAAATACCCCATTACCTTCCTGCCCTATTACATCTGTGGTGGGAATGTACAGAGATGACCTGCCACCAAGTGAGAGCCTTAAATGGTCAATTTGATACCTACTTGAGGTTCTCATTCACACTGTTAGTGTTAGGTTGCTTAGTCATTATTCAGGGAGCACAACAAGGGAGTTACATTTATTGTCAGGAGTCTCCTGGAGATGATAACCCTCATTCAAAGGCACTCCGTATTTGATCGAGGGAGACCGGACTGGGAAGAAGCCTGCTGAGTGCTCAGTGGTCCTGTGCCACCTGTGAGCATGTTCACTGTAGCAGCCTCTGCTCCCTAGTACTATAACTGTACAAAATAGCTGCCACCCTGTTATAGGGAGGAGTTGGCTGAGTGTTATTATCAATCAATCAGGACAGTAATGTTCTGGGGATGCAGGTTTGAATGCTGCCATGGCAGATGGTGGAATTAAGAGTCTAATGAAGACCATAAGGCCATTGTCAATTGTCAGACTCTCCTGGTCCTTTATTGTCTTTTAGGGAAGGAAACTGCCCTCCATATCTGGTCTAGCCTACATGTGACTCTAGACCCGCAACAGTATAGTTGATTCTTAACTGCCCTCTGGAATGGGCAATAAATACTGGCCTAGCCAATGACACCCTCACCCAGTGAGTGAATTTGTTTAAAGAAGTAGATGGTAACTCTTGGAGTTGTGACTGCCTTAGCCCATGGCAGGCCACCTGATAGCCCGTTAACTGCCAGGTTGAGATGTAATTCAGAAGGCTTTCCTTGAGGGAGGCTACATCATTCTCTTACCATCTCATTCACCTCTGCGTGGCAAGTCTACACATAACTTTAAACATATATTACATAATGGTGAGCATTGAATGTTTTCATTATATTACAATATATTGGACAGAAATCTTCCAAGGAATGGCAATCACCAACAGATTACCATTACATTCCTACCTTTTCACCCAACAATGGAGCTCTACTTTTCCGGCTGGGATTTCTGATGCTAGCCTCTTTGGAAAGGTGGAGTGGTTTTCCACTGGAGTCCTCCTTCATAGTGAGATGGTCAGGTGGATGCCTCTCCCTACTGCACCAGATGCTGCATTCTGTATGGTCTTCAATCAACAACACACTGATTACCTTTGAGATATTTATATACCTTAGTGTTTTCAGAGAATAAGTGAAGTAAGTGGACAGGGTGGTTGAGACAAGTTGATAAGGGGGTCAGGGTGGAACATGGCATGGTAGATATGGTGGTATGCTAGATAGGGTACCAACTGGGTATAGCATGGAGAAGACCAGAAGGATGAGGAATTACAAAAGGTGCCAAGTGGGAAGAACAGCAAGCTGATTTGTGGGTCAGAAGTATGGTGGTTAGCATAGGGAGCATTGTTAGATGGCTGAATAGTCAAGTGGGACGCCAACTGGCAAGAGGGATAGGGAGGCAGGGTTGTGGGATGGCAGGCCTACAGCTTGGAGGGAAAACTTGCAAATAAAACATGTGTGGAAGAGATGGTAGGATAATTGGGACCTGAGGTCAGGTATGGGAGGCACTTGAGACAGGAAGGATATTGGTAGTGGAGGGAAGATAGTGGGTCATGAGAAGTCAGAAGGTTATGGGAGCACAGGCAGAGAGAGATGGAGCAGAGTCAAATGGACAAAGCACAGTTGATCAGGCAGCATCAGGGTTAATGCTCAAAACATCAACTCTCTTACTCCTTGGATGCTGTCTGACCTACTGTGCTTTTTCCAGCGCCACATATTTCTTGACTCTGGCGCTCTAGCATCTGCGGTCCTTACTTTTTCTCCTTGGGAATATGGGAAAATGAACATAAACCAGAGGGTCGAGGGTTCAGAGTAAAGTTGGTTGCAGACAGTCTGCAGGGGATCATGGAGAATTAGAGTGTAGGGTAGGGAGGTCAACTCAATAGAGTCAGTATGTTCAGTTGTATGGTTATCAGGAATTAGACATGGGTTTTAATTTAAAATTTCCTGAGTAACTATCAAGTCAGTAAATGCAATCTCTCCCAGGTCTGACTGTAGCTCAGACATTTTTATAGTCCTGGGAAGTTAGGGATTTGCCCTTCAAAGTCTAAACATCCCTGACAAACCCAATGAAATCAGTGCTTTGGGACTCTCAAGGTCTCCCAATGAGTATCTTTGTGGTTATCCAGAGTCTGGAAGGTCTGTGCCATTATAGCTAGCCAATCTGAAGAGGACATTTCCAACAATTGGTTCTGACTGATTTGACTATATTGATATATTGTAATACACCATTTGATTTTAAATATTAATGTGAACATACAAAAATATTATAGCTTCCTTTTCTGATTCAGATTCAGAATCAAGTACTTCACTTTCCATCTTAGTGAAGAACTCTATATCATGGCATGGTCACTTCTCCCTGAGGAGTCTCGTACAAGGTAGATTGTCAATTATTCCTTTCTTATTATATTACCCAGTCTAGGATAGCCTGTTCCCATGTTTCTTCAATGTATTGATTCAGAAAACCATACCAGGAATTCCTCCTCTGACATTGTTCCCAATTTAATTTGCCCCATTTATATGCAGATTAATGTCATCTATAATTACAGATGTCTCGTTATTGTTTGTATCTCTAATTCTCTGTCTAATGTCTTCCTAACATTTCCATTGCAGTTTCGGGGAATTGATATAGAACTCCCACTATCATTTTCTGTCCTCTGCTATTTTCAATCTCTATCTGCACAGATTCTACTTCACTGGAACTAATATCCTTCCTCACTATCGTGGCTAATTTCCTCTTAAGAGTTGTGTATATAATATCTCCAAAACACTCATCATTCTCAATAGCTAGATTAATGTATTAAATTAGTAATAATAATATATCATAGAATCCCTACAGTATGGAAACAGGCCCTCAGCCTAAAGAGTAACCTATCCCCCTACCATGCTACATTTACCCTAGACTAATCCACCTAACCTACACATCCCTGAACACTAAGGGTAATTTGGTATGGTCTATTTACCTAACCTGCACATCTTTGGATTGTGGGAGGAAACCGGAACACCCAGTTACTGGGAATATGTGCAAACTCCATACTGGCAGTTGCCTGAGGCAGGAATTGAACCCAGTCCCTGGCACTGTGAGGCAACAGTGATAACCACTGAGCCACCATGCCATCCATATTATCTTATAAAACTTTGAATTATATTTTTAGCAGTTTTTAATTTAAGAAGAAACCAAAGCCCTTTTCCGATAACACAATTTTTATCTTAACAAGATAATGGACCTATGACACTTTATCACTAAAACTTGATTCTCCTAGATTCTGCATACCGGTCTCTGCTTCCCTTATAATAAATCTACATGCACTCTCAAAATCTAGTCATACAATAGGATGACCAAGCAGCAGAACAAATAACCCTTCCTTTTATTGTGAACTATAATCTCGTCAATGCCTTGTTGTGCAATTCTCCTATCTTAAATGAAGAAAAGTTAATTTTTCAATCATATGCAGCACCTAACTTTAAGTGTTTTACTTTATCATTGGCAGCACAGATAATTGCATCATGCTTTGCCTTCATTAATTCAGCAATCCCTTTTATGGTTATGAGCAGATAGATATGCTACCATACCCCACAATGGTTAAATATTTACTTTGGCCATTACATGTATCAGAAAACTAGCTCTAATAGCACCATACATTTAAATAACAGATCCTTACAATTAATCTTTTACACTCCACGTATTTGGTTCCTTTTTTGTATATAAAGGAGGCACAGTGAAAGCATTCCTGAATCTGCGCCAGAAGCTTTGTCACACTGCAGGATTTTTTGCCTGGAAGAGACATCCATAACATTGGCACTACCTGTGAGATCCTTCAGGTATGTCTGGTCAGTCTGCGCTGCCCTTGAAGTAGCTGTGCAGAGGTTGACACTGTCACACATCCCCTGCTGGAATATGCCTTTGGAAAGGAAGTCTGGAGAAAGATGGATTTGTTTTTTGTCAGGGTTCGTACTGAGCAGCTCGGTGATGCAGGACTCTATGCTCTAAAGTCTGTTCCCTGGGACACGCACTGAGACAAAGAGCAACTGTGCCTGGGAGACCATCAATTCAGTGAAAGATGTTCTTTGGTCTGCCTGAAACTTGGTCTTCCAGAATAAAGTTAACCTCAACAGTATTGCAGACTGGCACATTCCAAGGTCCAGGACTAGTGCTGAGAGGCGCACTGAAGCCTGGGGTAGCTGCCACCATGGCGCAGTGGGAATAGACCACTGTCTGAAGCCTTTCTACTGAAGTTAAATGGGGGTCGTTCAGTTATTGAGCCTTCTTAATGCCTTGAATAGATGTAAATATAACTTTCTATGTGTAAGAAAGGTCTTTGGTTTATTTTGATAAAGTCAAACTCCAATGTTTGTTGTTTACTTGATATGCTAATGTACAGAACCAAATTGCTTTGACTATGCACATATAATGAATAAAGTATACTTTTGAAATTAAAGACATTCATAACATGGCCAAATAGGTTGATTGTCAACCTGTAAAACAATCCTCACAGGCAACAAGATTGAGAGAATTTACCAGTCAGCCATCCCGTGAAAGATTGGCCCAGACTTTTTTATGGGAAAAATATGTCTCAGTGGAAATCCCTGATACAGATCCTGGAAAAGGACAAGCGATAAGATATACAGACCAGCATAAGAAGCCTTTTTTTTTTGGATCCAACAGTTTGGCTGCAGAGTCAGACTGTTAGCTTGACAGTCAACTCTGCTCTCCTCAAAACAAAAATGGGCTCCTTGAAATTAACAGCTGATAAATGTGATTGCTGCTGAGGTGTTTGTAATAACTATTATAAAAGTTCTGAGTAATATGAGGCACTGTTTTTGACAAATGGTTCAACTTTCAACATTTTGGTGATAGAACAGTGTTAGATTAGAATCCCAAAACATGGGTTAGTAGGAATGTAGAATAAGAGACCTAGTATGACAGGTCTGCTGAGTAAGCACTGACCTTTTTTTTTCTAACCTATACATTATCGTACACACAGATGGGCTTACGCTGCTCATGCACTGGAAATAGCAAAACACCCTTTTTAAAAACTACATTCTGCCTCCTCACATGAAAGTATTAGTTTCCTTTTTTTTGGAACACCGGAGAAGGCATGGAGGCTTGTGAGGTTGTATATGTATAGAAAAAGGGGTTCCAATGTAATACCTCATGTTCCATGACTAATAAAGATATATTCTTGGTCATGAGCACTGGGGACATCATTTGCAATATAATAAAACAATTTCTGTTGGGTATTTATTGAATAATGTTATTGTATTGAAAATACTTCCCCAAATTAGGGTGAAGTAGCTAACATAAAAGCAATGTACTGGGGATGTTGGAATTCTGAAAGGAAACTTGAAAATGCTGGAACAGTTCTGATGAAAAGTCACAGATCTAAGATGTTAATTCTGTTTCCCATACTGCAAATGTTTTACCTAAGCTGTCAGGTGTTTTGTGTGCTTGTGATTGGTAATACTGTCTGCATATTGAAGGCAAACTTAAATTATTTATCATTTTGTAATCCAATTGGAAGTGCATGAAATTGACCCCATTCTAAGTACAATGGCTGTGCATTGTCAGTGGTGAGCTGAAGGATAATTAAACCGTATGACATTGGCTCAAGTTGTCTAATATTCAGAAATCTTTTGACACGATTTATGTTGCTGATGTACCCTGGGACACTGAAGAAGTCCCACAGTAAGCAAATCAACAATATTTCCCCAAAGAATTTAAACTTCCAATGGCCAATTTAGCACACCCCAGACTGCTCCATGATCACAATATCAGTGGAATCAGATGACCAGAAACATGCCAACATGAGTTGTTTACCCTATACTTACTTTGATTTTTACCTGATTCGCTTTCAGCTTTAACATACTATGAAAAGCACACTATCATCCACAGCAATGTTCATTCCATCCCAGAAAACATTTGACCTCTCCCTTTTGCCAATAAATAACTGACACAGTACACCAGCTACAATCTGACCAAGGCTTTGAATGCCCTCAAATCATGAGGAGAAAAAGGGGTGAGGCTTTGCTAGAATAATGACTGACAATTTACCTTGCAATGTTATCCCTTTTGGTATTGGTACCAGAAGGTGTCTGTTTAAACTGATAAATAAAGAAGCTAAATTATGATCAGTGGTCGGTGGACTTCCTCTGGTGTCGGAAAGATATGGCCCCATTTCCAGAAACTTTGGGGATTTGTTGAGGTTTCGAGATAAGATGGTCAACACACACAAGGTATTCAAGCTATTCATTTATTCAAAACAGACTTAAAACATAATACATTTTGATTTAGATAAGGATATGCCTTCATGTTGTAGAATTGAGCACAAATATAATTATTCTACAATACTGGAGCAAAACACTGGGCTTTTCTAACATCTAAAATACTGGGCAAAAGCCTGAACTCAGGCTGAATAAAATATTGTACACAGGGAGCTATAATGATTTCAGTCTTGGGGCCATTGTTCAGCCTGAAAATCCAATTTACACTTTCACACTAAGTGAACAATTAACCAGAACTAACACTGAAACTGACTTTTACACCTTGGACTAGCTAGCCCAGACATTAAAGAACCTATACAGATACCAGACGTTCAACTTCAACATTCAGCGAATGTTGGGTAATCACCTTCAATCCAAATGCTTTTACACATACTCTTAACTGTCAGAAAGCCAATGACTGTGAAGGTAAGAGACCCACAATCCGTATAATTGCAGGCCTGGATCTCACCTAAAGGGCTATCCCCAGAAGAAAGATCCCCTGGCAGCTATTCTCAGGAGATATTCCAGACAGCAATCCCCAGGAGAAGAATTCCAACAGCTAATTCCAGTGACTATTTCCAGGAGCTACCTCCAGAAGGGGAATCCCAACAGCAATTCTAAAACTACTAACACAGATCTGTTCTGTACCAGGGAGTCCGACAGCAACTGACCATGACCAGCAGACCTAACAACTGACAACCTCCAAAAGCCACCGACACCACAAGGATCTCAGTCACATCCTGAGGTGAAAACCAGCCTGTAAAGCCACCAGAAAGAAAGGAAAGTCAAGTACTCACTTGATAAATGCAATACACGTCCTACCGTGTCAGTGGACTCAGCCCAGACTGAAGACCGACACCATCCAAAGTCTTCATCGAGGCACTGGGTATGGCAAACCGGAACAGCCACCCGTACTTTAAAATTTCGATGTTCCCAGTGTTGAGCTTAACCCCTGAGACCCTAAATTTTCCAAACTAGCCAGTAGGGAGGGAAATGTGGTTAGTGACAGTACAGGGAACCCCAAGCGTAGGAAGCCTGATCAAAGTTTGTGATCAAATCTGCTGTAAAAATTCAAATAGTGTTAAACCTGTGTTTAACTTTAATAGTGTATTTAATTACTGTCCTCTGTATAGTTTGTGTTAATTTCACTGTTTTTGCATTTGCCTGTGTGTCTTGTGTCATACTTACCTTTTGTATTTACATAGATGCAGATATTCTTTTGGTGTGAAACAGCTGTCTACTGCCTTCTTCATTTCACATTCCCTCAATACATCCATGCCCAGAACTATGGACCTGGGGGTGATTCCAATCACCTAAAATTGGCAAATTACTGGTCACAAACCAGAACCCTACAGTGTTCACCTGTCAGTACCTGGTTTACAAAACCATGACCTGAATGTTGAAAAAAATTCAGAAAATCAATCAAATCTCCAAGACAACAGAAACATTCATCCTAGAGGTAGCATAATACTTCACCTTAGCAGACTTGCTCTCAAATATAGCATAATTTTAGCTCAATTCTTTACCTTTTTGTTTATTACAATGGTAAGTTCATGGTGGAACGTTGGATTCTTAGATAGTCAAATTTCTGCTACTTTATGTGTTGATTTATTCGAAATTGCCCAGAGCACTAAACACTATTCTGAGCTACTTACAAAGGTAATTGAGTTTCAAGGTAAGACTCCAAATCACAGAATCGCTCATCTTTCTTCCAACTCCAATGAATTCATCAGCAGTTGGAGAAAATGATAGATTGGAAAGATATTCATGCATATAATTAACCTGCACACATAAAAATTACTTAATTGTGCATTGCCACATTGGTTTGACTCCAAAATTATCCCCTATTTCTTAGTCATTTGATTAAAAATTAGCAATGATTAACAAGCCGTTTCTTTTTTCAGATCCTGCACGTTAATAAAATGCTTCAAAGCTTTTTTGAGGCTAAAAGCTATATGTGCCGATCAATAAGCAAATAGCAATATTATTTCTTTGCTATCAATGTCTAACACTATCCAACATTGCCATCTACAGGTGAGTTTGATCAACAATGCAATAATCTGACAAACTCAAATTATTTTCATTCCAGTGAAGCAAAATGTTTCAAGATTTAGAGTTTCTGATTTTTTTTTTATAAAGTTTATTTAAAGTACTATAATATTTAGGTCATTGATTGTAGGTGAATCTTTTTTTTTAAGATTCCTTACAGTGTGGAAACTGGCCCTTCAGCCCAACCAGTCCACACTGACCCTCTGAAGAGTAACCCACCCAGACACATTTCCCTCTGACTAATGCGCCTATTACTATGGGCAATTTAGCATTGCCAATTCACCTGACCTGGACTGTGGGAAGAGACTGGAGCACCCAGAGGAAACCCACACAGAGACGGGGAGAATGTGTAAACTCCACGCAGGCTGTCACCCGAGGCTAGAATCAAACCTGGGATCCTGGTGCTGTGAGGCAGCAGTGCTAACCACTGAGCCACCGTGCCACCCCAAGGAGTTGTGTATATCGGGCTCCATTCTTCATTATATTATTTTATGCAATAAAAAAGTTTTGAAAATATACTTTTACTGCTTATATCTTGTACAAATGTCAGGTATACATTGGATATGATGCTGTTGGTTTGCAGACTCCAAACATATCTGTGCTGTGCATATGCCTGAGAAATGTAATCACCCCTTGTAGGCCTCATATTGCTCATTAGCGCAACTAGCATCTTCAGGCAGGAGAAGACACCTACTGCACCCAATCCAGGGTCGATGGCAGCAATTTTCAATTGCATTGTACTTTGGGATTCAAATGCTGGAAGGCAACACTGATTGCATTTTGCAGAGCTGTTGCAAGCTCCGTTTTGTTAATCATATAACCCAAACCTTCCTCTTCCTTTCTTATACTGTTGACCTCATCAGCTCTGAGCTCTTAACGTGCCCATTCAATTCTTTCAATAAAGACTAAATCTCCCATCTAAAAACCCTCAGCCCCAGGCCTACAGCTTTGCTACATCAATCATTGTGTGACACTGATTACTGTATCTCTGTTCAAACCTTGAGTGAATATCATATTTTTCTATTCTGGATATTGAACATCTCATTTTTCTTACCTTGTCATAATTTCTTCTGAACTGGCTTATCATTGATTATGTTATTCAACAGCTGGGAAAATACTTCCCAGTGTTTTTGTGGGTCACACTCTGTGTGGCAGATTCAGTAATCAGGCAAGTCTGTAGTAATTCAGAGTACTGGCAAGAATTGAGCAGGCAGCTTGGTTCAATAATAGAACTTTGATCCACAAAGCATTTCATTGGAAGCTAGAACTCTTTCCACTTCATTTTAAATAGCCTTGTACTAATCGGTATATGGAAACTTCCACACTGCTTGTCCTAACCAGAGACGTCTAGTGCTTTGAGTTTGAAAGTTCATTACACTCTCGGACACACATAGGCATGGATGATGAGGTAGCTGATGTAATAACACCCTCTTTATTTTTTTTCATTGTGAAAAGTAGCCATTGCATTGGGTTGACGTATTTATAATCTGTGGATCAAATAATGAGCAATTCTTTAGATATTTTGCTTAGTTTGCTTGTAAAATTGACACAATTGATTGGAAATTGTGTCTGACAATGATCCTCAGTGTTGTTTGGAAGAGTTTTCAAATTTAATGAGATTGAAATGGGTTATACTAAAGTTCCATTGTACAATCCTGCTTCAAATGGAGTAGCAATCTGTATGGTGCAAATTGGTAAGTGTGCTGTAATTAAATAAATGCTGGATGCAAACTGGAAGGAATGGCAAACATCATTGAATCTCAAACTGGTAGCATTTTTTGTTTATTTATCGTATCATGCCTCATATTACCAGAGGTAGAGCCCCAGTTGATTTCTTTCTTTTAAAGGCAACTAGAAGGTGCTCCTCATTGCTGAAGCCACATTTAGCACAGTCAGTAGAAGAAAAACAATCTAAATAGAGAATCAGGATATGGGTCGAATGAGAGAAAAGTATCCAGAGTTGGACTGGAAGGTTAGGATGAAAAATCATCTTCGTAATTGGTGGAAATGAGTCATAAAAAGATGTCAACCTCACATATATTTAGTTAAAATGTTTGGCAGTGAAAATTTTACATTTGTACATGTAGATCTTGTTTCATTTTCAGAGAATGATGAAGAAGAAGGGAATTGGGAAGTATAAATGAGTTTGAAGAAATGGGTAGTTGTGATATGGGTAGAGTACTAATAGTCAAAGGGAAGTTGTGTCTGAAATCAGGTCACAGCTGAGTCCAAGTCAGAGAGTTATATATGATGAAAGGGAAAATTCAATTGTAAGTAAAGGGCAAAATCATTACTTGTTAGAGAAGACTTCTCAGTCTCAGGACAAGATGGATAAATATCCTTCCCTAAGTTCTGAAAGTTTAAGTCAAGAAAGGAGATATTCTATTAGGAATATGAAACCAGTAGTTAAGTTATATTTGTAACTAAATCAATATAAAAGATGTACATTGGTAATGTAGAATTTTGAACTAATGCAACATGTTCATTTCGAAGGAAGAAATGCATTTGCACTTTGTTGTGGCCATTTGTTTACATGTATCAGTGTCACATTGATAGTGTGCCTATGCTCTGGACTAGGAGACCTGGATTCAAGTCCTACCTACTCTAGATGTGTGTCACAACATCTCTGACAGGTTGGTTGAGAATGTTCCCATGTACAAAGCAGAATAAACAAATTCAGTTCAGTGTGATTTAACATGTGCTGTGCACTGTCTAGACTTTTCTGAAAATATATCACAGTTGGAAAACATAAATGAGTAGTGGAGTAAAGTGTGGCTATTCAGTGTTGAATAAACTGACTGAGGTCCTAATGGATATCCTTACATTTATGAAAAGTTTTACTAAATTATATACAGAGGGATTGCTTTTCTTTATATTGGAAGATCCAATAACATAATATAATTGTTAAGGAATTAAACAGAGATTTCAAACTAAATTTCTCTTACCAAAATGTGGTAAGAATATCAAACTCCACATAGAATGGTTGAGGTGACTAGCATTAAATAACCATATGGTGGTGAAAGGGTTAGCAGATTGGATGATAGAGTTACAGGAGGAAAGATGGGAGAAGGAGAGAGTGAAACATAAATGTCAATGTTGACTTGCTGGGACAAGTTCCAGAACTGCATATTCTTTCACTTTTGCATAGTGCTATGTAAGTCTACTTGAACCATAGCATTGTCTCGATCTCTTGTGACAATACTATGGCTTTAAGAAATGTATTGTGTCATGGTTTGTTTACCTCTGTTACAGGTAAAAGCTGGGGTTCTCTTTCTGCTGTTAGGGTTGGATATGAGACAATCTATTTTATTGAATTTGCCTTTGCCAATGGTGTGTTTGTGGGATGTTACTATATTGAAACAGTTAATTAGTAGCAGTCAATAGATTTGTAAATGTTAAGTATTTTGATAGAGTTACAGTTAAACTAATTATTTTCCTTTATTTTGTCTGTATTTTAACTGAAGTGTAAACATAAAGGGTGTTTTGCTTAAAGTCGAGTGGTTTCACCAATTGAATTGCATCTGGATTGCAATGCCTTATACTTACTTTTAAATAAGTAGTAGTTAGGGTCTAGGCTATCTTCCTGGAGGCAGCAGGAGAGGTCACGAGGTCACCAGGAAGCAGCAAAGCCTGTCAGGTTATGTGAGTATACAGTATCAAAAACTTACTTTTAGGTACAGCGTTCTTCAGTTCCTCGAGGCAGTCAGAGAGGTTACGAGGTTACATATTTGCTTTATCCAAAACACTACTCAGTTATGTCTCCCACCCATTCCCCCTTCCTCTAACCAAAAGAAGTGTTCTGTGCATCAGTTGGTAAGGTGCCAAGTGTTTTCTTTCATGTTTCATTTTTACAGCGGTCTATTTGAGAATTTAGAGTAGTGGGAATGGAAGTTAGGGCAATTGAATGTGTGGGAGGTTAAGGGTCACCTCTAGTGTCTCTGCTGACTTCATTTGTGGGAAGTGCAGCCAACTCCAGCTCCTCAAGAACCGTGTTAGGGAACTAGAGCTGGAGCTGGATGAACTTCAGAGCATTCAGGAGGCTGAGGGGGTTATTGAGAGGAGTTACAGGGAAGTAGTTACTCCACAGCCATGTGAAGAGGTAGATGGGTTACCATCAGGGGTAGGAAAGGGAACCGGCAGGCAATGCAGGGATCTCTTGTGGATCTCCGCAACAACAAATATGCCATTTTGGTTACTGTTGAGGGGGTGGGGGGTGGATCTTACCAGGGTAAGCAGTGGGGTAGAGGTCTCTGGTGCAGAGTTTGCCCCTGTTGCTCAGAAGGGAAGGGGGAAGAGGAGCTTTCGTCATTGGGGGCTCCATAGTTAGCGGAACAGATAGAAGGTTTTATAGGAACAAAAGAGACTCACGATTGGTGTGTTGCCTCACAGGTGCCAAGGTTCATGATGTCTCTAATTGTGTTTTCAAGATACTTGAATGAGGAGGGGGAGCAGCCCCAAGTCATGGTCCACATAGGCACCAATGACTTAGGTAGGAAGAAAGGTGGGAATCGAAGGCAGAAATTCAGGGAGCTAGGGTGGAAACTTAGAGCTAGAACAAAGAGAGTTCTTATCTCTCTTGTTTGTTGCCTGTGCTTTGTGCTAGTGAAGTGAGGAACAGGGAGAGCAGAGCTGAGTATGTGGCTACAAGGATGGTGCAGGAGGGAGGGTTTTGAATTCTTGGATAATTGGAGCTCTTTCTGGGGAAGGTGGGACCTCGACAAACAGGATGGTCTTCACCTGAACCAGAGGGGTACCAATATCCTTAGGGAAAAATTTGCTAATGCTCTCCGGGGTGGGGTTAAACTAATGCAGCAGGGGGATTGAAACCTGAATTGTAGTTCCAGTGTGAAGGAGATTGAGGGTAGGTTTACAAGGATGTGAAATGTGTGTACTTCAATGCCAGGAGCATCCGAAATAAGGTGAGTGAACTTGCAGCGTGGGTTGGTACCATGGGATTTCAATGTTATGGCCCTTTCAGCGACATGATTAGAGGAGGGACAGGAATGGTTGATGCAGATTCCTAGATTTAGACATTTCAGTAAGAACAGAGAAGATGGTAAAAGAGAGGGGGGTATATCATTGTTAATCAAGGGTAGCATTACAGCAGCTGAGATAAGGTTTGAGGACTCAACCACTGTGGTAGTTTGGGCTGAGGTTAGAAACAGGGAAGGAGAGGTCACCCTGTTGGGAGTTTTCTATATGCCTCTGAATTGTTCCAGGAATGTAGAGGATAGGATAGCAAAGATGATCCTTGATAGGAGCAGGAGTAACAGGGTAGTTGTTATGACAAACAGCCGTGGTTCCAAAACAGATCCTTGCAGCACACCACTGGTAACTGGTGTGGTAACAGGTAACTGGTAAACAGGCCTTTAACTTCCCCAATATTGACTGGGAATACTATAGTTCAAGTAGTTTACATGGGCCAGTTTTTGTTCTATGTGTGCAGGAGGGTTTTCTGACATGGTATGTAGATGGACCAACAAGAGGCAATGCAATATTGGATTTGGTACTGGGAAATTAACCCAGCCAGGTATTAAATTTGGAGGTAGGTGAGCATGTTGGGATAGTGACCATAATTTGGTTATGTTTACAATAGCAATGGGCAGGGATAGGTATATACCACAGGGAAAGAGGTATAACTGAGGGAAAGGCAATTATGATGCATTTAGGAAAAATTTAGGATGCATAGGATGGGGAAGGAAACTGCAGGGGTTGGGCACACTTGAAATGTGGACCTTATTCAAGGAACAGCTACTGCATGTCATTGATAAGTATATATCTATTAAGTAGAGAAGTAGTTGTCAAGAGAGAGAACCATGGTTGAAGTTGAAGCTCTTGTCAAGAGGAACAAGAAGCCTTATGTAGGATGAGGTGTGAAGGCTCAGTTGGGGGGCTTGAGATTTATAAGTTAGCCAGAAAATATCTCAAGAGAGGGCTAAGAAGAGCCAGGAGGGTACATGAGAAGTTGTTGGCAGATAAGATGAGGGAAAACCCTAAGGCCTTCTTAGGGATAGTCAACAAGGTTTTGTGCCTCACTAATCTTATTGGGTTCTTCGAGAAGGTGACAAAACAGGTGGATGAAGGTAAAGCAGTTAATATTATGTATATGGATTTCAGTAAGGTGTTTGATAAGATTCCACATGATAGGCTATTGCACAAAATACGGAGTTTCAGGATTGAAGGTGATTTAGTGGTTTGAATCAGAAATTGGTTAGCTGAAAGAAGACAGAGTGTAGTGGTTGATGGGAAATGTTCATCATGAAGCTCAGTTACCAGTGGTGTGCTGCAAGGATCTGTTTTGGAACCACGGCTGTTTGTCAATTTTATAAATGATTTGGATGTGGGCACAGAAAGATGCGTTAGGAAATTTGCGGATGACACTAAGGTAGGTAGAGTTGTGGATAGTGTGGAAGGAGTTATGGGTTACAGAGGGACATAGATAAGATGCAGAGCTGGGCTGAGAAGTGGCAAATGGAGTTTAATGCGGAAAAGCATGAGGTAGTTCACTTTGGAAGAAATAACAGGAATACAGAGTACTGGGCTAATGATAAAGTTCTTGGCAGTGAAAATGAACAGAGAGATCTCGGTGTCCAGGTGCATAAATCCCTAAAAGTTGCCACCCAGGTTGATAGGGTTGTTAAGAAGGCATATGGTGTGTTGGCTTTTATTGGTAGTGGGACTGGATTTCGGAGCCACATGGTCATGCTTCAGCTCTACAAGACACTGGTAAGGCAGCACCTCAAGTGTTGCATACAGTTCTGGTCACCACATTATAGGAAGGACGTGGAAGCTTTGGAAAGGGTTCAGAGGAGATTTACTAGGATGTTGCCTGGTATGGAAAGAAGGTCTTACGAGAAAAGGCTGAGGGAACTGAGGTTGTTTTCACTGGAGAAAAGAAAGTTGAGAGGTGACTTAATTGAGACGTGTAAGATGATCAGAGGGTTAGATATGGTGGACAGTGAGAGCCTTTTTCCTCGGATGGTAAAGGCTAACACAAGGGGACATAGCTTTAAATTGAGGGGTGATAGATTGAGGACTGATATCAGAGGTAGTTTCTTTACTCAGAGGAGCATGGAACGGCCTGCCTGCAACAATAGTAGACTCACCGACGTTAAGGGCATTTAAATAGGCATTGGACATACATATGGATAATAATAGAATGGTGTAGGTTAGATGGGCGTCAGATTAATTTCACAGGTCGGCACAACAGTGAGGGCCAAAGGGCCTGTACTGTGTTCTATGTTCTGTGTTCTTAATGTATTTTGATGGGATTTGATCTGGTCTATAACACTGTCTCTGAAAATCCTGATTTTCCTATTCTGTAAAGTATATTATTCTTTTTCTGTGTTGAATGATGTTATTGTCACTTGTATCTGGGAATATACAGTGAAAAGTGTTTTGTCGCCACAACCCAGCACCATTTTGAAAAGCATGCTCATATTGCCCCTTCCCCGCCTCCTGCTCTGAACATGCTCACATTGTCCCTTTTTAAAGATGTGATGTAAGCACATATTAATCAATTGTCCAAGAGTACACTAAGGAAGTTTCAAGATGGAAATAGCTCAAAAAGCTGTAACAAAGCAGTAATACCTGCATTAAAAGCAGATTTCATGAGGGCTGTTAATCTTACAATAAACCAAGTTTAGCCTTCAATTATTCTATATCTAACATGCAGAATTCACATTTGTGGTTGAGATATTTACAACAGATTTGGGTCAGGAGAATATCTATCCAATCAATTCACCATAACCATTAAGTTTCTTATTGGTTTTTAGTTGAACTGTTGTGCTAAGTGACTCGAATATAAATAAAAGGATCTAAAAAAAGAACAGAGTATTGACCATTCCCATATTGATATTCTTCATACAATGTAAACCGCATAAAGATGACTTTTAGAAATTTCATCTGAGTGATTTGTTTAATTTCTCAGGACAAAATTATATTTCTCATAATAGTTATCTGCTCTGCAAAGGCAAAACCATATTCAGCTGTGCAGTACACAGTGTACAAAAGGCGTGAAATTTTCACCAAATAACATTATACCTTACAAGGAAAGCTGAAATATCAGCAGAAGTTAACAACAGTTGTTAAAAATTCGCACCTATCTGTCCCAAATAAAAGATAAAATCTGACCAATGTTCCAATTAACTTCAAGATTAATATACAGGTTGTTTTCATGCATTGTCTGAATTAATGTTATTTTGCTGAAAAATGAAGCTACTTGCTTAAGCTAATTATTATGTTGTAATTAACCAGACAGAGCAAGGGAAAAAAATGAATTAAATTTTAATTTGGTTGATAATAGGTTTTTTTGTTAATAATGAAATACGTGGATTTGAAATCTGTACCGTAACTTTGTCTCCATACCTTAGATAAGCAGATCATGTACAAAGTATTTATATGGCATATTTATATTTGAAGAATGTTATTGTTTACGTTTTCTCTAAAACATATTTATCATCAAGTGGGAATAATGACTGAAGATGTTTAAAGTTGTACTCACGTTTTAGTTTTGCTCTTCACGACAACGTTAAACATATTTAGAGTAAAATGCAGAATTATTTGTTATAGAGGTTGCGGCTTCCTCCTTTAAGCAGCTCCACTTTACTTCCAAACATTCTTACTCTAAGATGCATGCATACAATAACTGGCATTGATGAAAAGTAAGATTGTTTTGCATCTTCACTAAGTTTAAAGTATAGGCGCACTTAAATTTAACTGGTACATAAGAACAAAATAAGAAAATAAGGACATAAGAACAAGGAGCAGGAGTAGGCCATCTGGCCCTTTGAGCCTGCTCAGCCATTCAATAAGATCAGGGCTAATCTTTTTGTGGACTCATCTCCACTTACCTGCAGTCTCACTGTATCCCTTAATTCCTTTACTATTAAAAGAAAAATCTATCTTAGCTTCAAAACTTTTTCTGAAATAGTGTCAACTACTTCACTGGGCAGGGAATTCCATAGATTCCAACCCTTTGGGTGATGATGTTGCTTCTCAGTTCAGTCCTAAATCTGCTCACACGAATTTTGAGGCTATGTCCTCTTGTCCTGGTTTCACCTGCCAATGGAAACATCCTCTCTATTTCTATCTTATCTATCCCCTTCATAATATATGTTTCTATTAAAAAGCCCCTTATTCATCTAAATTCCAATGAATATAATGTCAGTCTACTCAGTCTCTCCTCATAAGCCAACTCCTCAATTCTGGAATCAACCTAGTGAACCTCCTCTGGACCCTCTTCAGTGCCAGTACCTCCTTTCTCAAGTAAGGAGGCCAAAACTGTACTCAGTACTCCAGGTGTGGCCTCACCAGCACCCTGTGCGGCTGCAACATAACCTCCCTGCTTTTAAACACAATCCCTTTCGTAATGAAGGACAAAATTCAATTTGCCTTCCTAATTACTTGTTGTACCTGCAGACCAACCCTCTGTGATTCATGCACAAGGACACCCAGGTCCCTCTGCATAGCAGCACGCTGCAACTTTTCACCATTCAAGTAATAATCCTTTTTACTGTTACTCCGACCAACATGGATGACTTCACATTTGTTAACATCATATTCCATCTGCCAAACCTTTGCCCACTCACTTAAAGTATCTATGTTCCTCTATAAAGTTTCACAGTCTTCTGCACACTTTGCTCTGCCACTCATCCTCGTGTCATCTGGAAACTTTGACACAGTACATGTGATCCCCAACTCCAAATCATTATATAAATTGTGAACAATTGTGGTCCCAACACTGATCCCTGAGGCACTCCACTAGTTACTGATTGCCAACCAGAATATCACTCATTTATCACCATTCTTTGTTAGTCAACCAATCCTCTATCCATTCTAATACTTTATCTTTATCCTTTGCAGCAGTCTGTTGTGCAGCACCTTGTCGAAGGCCTTTTGGGAATCTCAGTACACCATATCAACTGGCCCGCATTGTTCAACTTGCTCATAATGTTTTCATAGAATTCCAAAAGATTTGTTCAGCATTACCTGCCCTTCATGAGCCCATGCTGTGTCTGTGCAACAGGACAATTTCTATCTAGATGCTTTGCCATTTCTTCCTTGATAATAGACTCCAGCATCTTCCCCATTCCACATGTTAAACTAACTGGTCCATAATTCCCTATCTTTTGTCTACCTCCCTTTTTAATTTCCTGTTTTTTTAATTTGCTGGAACTGACCCAAATTCTAGCGAATTTTGGAAAATTATCACCAGGGCACTTGTTATTTCTCCCGCCATCTCTTTTAATACCCTGGGATGCTTTCCATCAGGGCCACGAGACTTACCTACACTTAGCATCATTAGCTTACCCAACACTACCTCTTCCATAATAATGATAGCTTCCAGGTCCTCACCTACCTTCGCCTCTTTGTCAATTACTGGCATGTTATTAGTGTCCTTCACTGTGAAGACTGATACAAAATACCTGTTTAATGCCTCAGCCATTTTATCATATCCCATATCTAAATGCCCCTTCTTATCCTCTGAAGGACCAATGTTTACTTTAGCCACTCTTTTTTGTTTTATATATTTATAGAATTTTTTTCTGTCTGTCTGTATATATTGTGCTAGTTTTCTTTTCTCATAATCTTACTTTTCTTTACAGCTCTTCTTCTGGCTTTCTGTTGACCTTTAATGTTTTTCCAATCTTCTAGTTTCCTGCTGTCTTGGTCACTTTGTATGCCTTCTCTTTTGGAATATTGCGTGCAATTCTGGTCTCCTTCCTATCGGAAAGATGTTGTGAAACTTGAAAGGGTTCAGAAAAGATTTACAAGGATGTTGCCAGGGTTGGAGGGTTTGAGCTACAGGGAGAGGCTGAACAGGCTGGGGCTGTTTTCCCTGAAGCGTCGGAGGTTGAGGGGTGACCTTATAAAGGTTTACAAAATTATGAGGGGCATGGATAGGATAAACAGACAAAGTCTTTTCCCTGGGGTGAGGGAGTTCGGATCTAGAGGGCATAGGCTTAGGGTGAGAGAGGAAAGATATAAAAGAGACCTAAGGGGCAACTTTTTCACAGAGGATGGTACGTGTATGGAATGAGCTGCCAGAGGAAGTGGTGGAGGTTGGTACAATTGCAACATTTAAGAGGCATTTGAATGGGTATATGAATAGGAAGGGTTTGGAGGGATATGGCCTGGTGCTGACAGGTGGGACTTGATTCGGTTGGGATATCTGGTTGACAAGGACGGGTTGGACCCAAGAGTCTGTTTCCATGCTGTACATCTCTATGACTCTATGATACCTTCCCTTATTTCCTTAAACCCCATGGCAGATTACCCCTTTTCTTACAGTCCTTCCTGTTCACTGGAATATACATTTGCTGAGCACTTTGAAAAATTGCTTTGAAAGTCCTTCACTGTTTGTCAACTATCCCACCATAAATTTTGTGTTTCCTGTCCACTTTAGCCAAGTCCTCCCTCATTCTATTGTAGTCTTCCTTGTTTAGGCACAGGACCCTGGTATTGGATTTTATCTTCACACTCTCCATCTGTATTCTAAATTCAACCACTGTGTTTGCTCCTTTCAAGAGTTTCCCTAACTATGAGGTCATTCATTATTCCTGTCTCATTGCACAGGACCAGATCTAGGAATAGCTTGCTCCTTTGCTGGTTCTATTGCAAACTGTTCAAGAAAACTATCATGGATACACTCAACAAACTCCTTCTCAAGGCTACCCTGACCGAGCTGGTTTGACCAATCGCCACATGTAGATTAAATTCCCTCAGGAAATTGCCACACCATTTTTACAGACATTAGTTATTTCTTTGTTTATTGCCCACCCCAATGTGATGTTGTTATTATTTGGTGGCCTGTAGACCACGCCCAGCTGTGACATTTTCCTCTTAGCATTTCTAAATTCCACCTAAATGGATTCAATGCAATTCTCCACAGAACCTATATCATCTCTCAGCACCGCCCTGATGTTGTCCTTGAACATCAGAGCTACACCACCTCCCTTACTTTCCTGTCTGTCTTTCTGAATAGTCTGATACCCCTGGATATTTAACTCCCTGTTGTGACCATCCTGTAACCATGTCTCTGTAATTGCTACTAAATCATATTCACTCGCGATGATTTGTGCTGTTAACTCATCGACACATAATCACATGATTAAAAAGAAATAGAAAAACTTTACCTTATCAACACACTACTGTCTTTTGATTTGGTTGGAGGAGGAGGCAGGGTAGGAGACACTAAACACATAGTGTCTTGGGTTCAACTGGTGCCCAAATATATCAGTTCACTCACCTTCCCAGAGTGCAATTCGACCACTCCCACTGCTCTGCAAAATGGAGGCTGCTGACTCTCGAGATAAGTCCTTCAGAGAGTGAATTTTATCTTCCCAGCAGCCTCCTGGTCCTCGCTCTCACCGCTGCTGCTGCAAAATTAGAGATTGTCATACTTTAACAACCATAAAGAAATTGTCCTTGCTTCATTCCCTTAGATTAAATGTGCAAAACAAGATTGAGGCCATGTGTAAAATATGTTACAGTGCAGGAAATGCTATTACATCTTGACTGCACAACACTCCCTGGCATTGCAGACCCAAGTTAGCAATTGCCATTAGTTTCGACTTCTGTTCTCAAAACCACAAAATCACTTCAATTACGATCACGAACTGAGGTGATCCTTTATTAACAAACAGTTATTTAGGTAATAGAGTCACTTTACAGAAATCAATGTATTAACTTCCCTATACTTGCCAACATTTTAATCTTCCATAAATTTAACACAGACAATTTTGAAAATGTGGCTTTGGTTAATGAGAACATAACAAGATTATGCTCATCTGAATGAATACAGACAGTACAGAAGTTTTTAAAGGGAGAAATATGTACATTGTAACAATCAGTTGAGAACAGACATATCGACTCCCCTCTTTTCATTCACCTTGCTAAGCCACAAGAAATAATTAATGATCTTTTTAGCATGCTGCAACATCTCACTCCAATTAAAATGTAGTTAACTACTTGATAAGAAACATTAAGGAGCCAATTTCAAAGCTTTTCTTGAGGGAAGAAAGAAATTGTATTATTTATTAACCCTGAGAAAAATAATAGAGATGACATCAAAGTATAGCTGCAAAGTTAAAAAGAGATAGTGCCCATTACAATTGGGATAGTTTTTAAAAATGCAGTTTAATGTCCACAAGGACGATTGGAGACCATGGTTGGTTGGCGTTGCCCTGGATCATCATTAACTGAATATTGCAGAAATCTTTGAGTCCCCAACGTTTGGATATTTCTCCAATTTATATTGTCAGTGGTGGCTTTGTTCATTCTGTGGGTGCTGAAAATGTGTTGCTGGAAAACCGTAGCAGGTCAGGCAGCATCCAAGGAGCAGGAGAATCGACGTTTCGGGCATGAGCCCTTCTTCAGGAAGAAGGGCTCCTGAAGAAGGGCTTCCTGAAGAAGGGCTCATACCCGAAATGTCGATTCTCCTGCTCCTTGGATGCTGCCTGACCTGCTGCGCTTTTCCTGCAACACATTTTCAGCTCTAATCTCCAGCATCTGCAGTCCTCACTTTCTCCTCCTTCTGTGGGTGAGCAAAACAGAAAGAGAGACAGCATTTTCCAGTTCTGATTTTACAAATCCATCTCCATGGCAGTTGGATGAAATATAGCTCTTTGTGTATTCTGAGGTAATTGTTTCGGGAGAGTTGCAAGTGAGCCTTCATCTCAATATGTGAAACATCCTAAAGGTATTAATTTAAAAATAGAAGATTTAAGTTTCATCAAACCTGACTGGTTTCCGTCTCTTTTCAGAAAACTATTGATGTCAATTTGTTTATATTGTTCACATTGTTTATTACAAAGCAAATCTTAGCAGGGCTTATACACTTAATGGTAAGGTCCTAGGGAGTGTTGCTGAATAAAGAGACCTTGGAGTGCAGGTTCATAGCTCTTTGAAAGTGGAGTCGCAGGTAGATAGGATAGTGAAGAAGGCGTTTAATATGCTTTCCTTTATTGGTCAGAGTAGTGAGTACAGGAGTTGGGAGGTCATGTTGCAGCTGTACAGGACATTGGTTAGGCCACTATTGGAATATTGCGTGCAATTCTGGTCTCCTTCCTATCGGAAAGATGTTGTGAAACTTGAAAGATTCAGAAAAGATTTACAAGGATGTTGCCGGGGTTGGAGGATTTAAGCTATAGGGAGAGGCTGAACAGGCTGTGGCTGTTTTCCCTGGAGTGTTGGAGGTTGAGGGGTGATCTTATAGAGGTTTACAAAATCATGGATAGGATAAATAGACAAAGTATTTTCCCTGGGGTCGGGGAGCCCAGAACTAGAGGACATAGGTTTAGGGTAAGAGAGGAAAGATATAAAAGAGACCTAAGGGGCAACATTTTCACATGGAGGATGATACGTGTATGAAATGAGCTGCCAGAAGAAGTGATGGAGGCTGATACCATTGCAACATTTAAGAGGCATTTGGATGGGTATATGAATAGGAAGGGTTTGGAGGGATATGGGCCGCGTGCTGGCAGGTGGGACTAGATTGGGTTGGGATATCTGGTCGGCATGGACGGGTTGGACCAAAGGGTCTGTTCCCATGCTGTACATCTCTATGATTCTATGACTAAATAGGTTTCCTGGGCTTGGCTCAACCTGTCATCAGGGAATCACCTTTAAGTCAGTGTCTTTCCCTTGTGAATCTATTTCAATTCATGTAAATCCCAGGTATTAAAATCAGATGGTGGAAGTTAAAATTTCATTATCTACATCTTGGGTGAAATCTTCCCAGCTCCAGATTAATTTGAGCACTAATGAGTCAGTTGAGAAAATATGCCAAGATTGGCAAAAATGAGATTCTCAATGTCAACTTCTAGTAAGTTGTGATATTCTGTCCTAACTCTGTCCACATTGCACTCTTTTTGATTAGGGATGTGCAGCTCTGTGGTGTCAACACAGGGATTCCCCAGGGTCTTTGAACCTTACATAACATTGATCCCATCAGCTCTTGTGGATACAAAAGCAGTAGCTGTTTTTATTAATCAGTTCTGGCACCACTCTCTTTTTGTAATGTATGCACTAGCAACTTGCCTCTGATTAAAATTGCAAAAATTCATCTGGACTGAATTCAACATTTCTGCTAATTGAGCTAGTCACTGTTTCATCAAGAAAATCTCACTGACTAATGATGTAAAACTTATGGCAGAGTTCTACCTCAAATGGTAGGTTCAATCAAATGTGTTCTCTAACTTTCACCTGGATAATATAATACCTTTCATGACCTCACCCAAGTCGTCAACTTCATAATGATAATGCCAATTACATTTAATTGGTTGTCATCCTTGACAAATTGCGAATTGATAGAAGTCATTGACTGATGGATACCAAGACCATCAAATCCTGACATAACTCAATCAGCAATGCTGGTAGTTTTTCTTTCTCGGAAGCAATTCCTGTATTTTATGCTTACCTGCTGTTGTAATCTGCTACTCTGGTTTGAAATATTGTGCCACTGTTTGCTCTGGCTCACTGTACATTAAACTGATGTTTATTCAACACTTACTGTGATACATCTTGATCCAACATTATTCCAAAGTCCCTTGATATCCTTTAAGGTATCTCCTCCACAGATACATTGTTCAAATCCAATAGAAAAACACAGTGAATACATGCTGTAATATAATTATACCACTTGTAAGAAAAGTGTAGAATCCCTCAAAATATCAATTTAGACAACCAACTGATATACTGACAATGGGTGCTCTGAAATAACCAATGTTGATGTCCTGGTACCATCAGTAACAGACACAGTCCATGCAACTGTCTATGGTCAGTTGTCCACTTGAGCCAATCATGAAATGGGGATATGTCCAAAGAGAGTTCACGGAAGTGGCATTAGTTGTTCTGTAAGGTCACCATAAGCAGTCAGTAGTATCATCAAAGAGAATCCAGCTCAGGCCGAGGCCACAACTACAGGACCCCTCAGGATAAATGGGATCCTATGTTTTCCATCTCTAACACCATTTCCTGGAAATGAGAGAGATGCAGAATAACGCAAGCCTCTGATGTACTGGCAAGATCACATCATATTGTTTTCTAGTCTGTAGCCTAGGCGGTAGAATTTGGAAATATAGTTAACCATCCTCAAGTGCATGGTTCCATTGACAGTCAACGTGTAACACTGAAATGGTCTGTGGAGTTCATCAATAGGAAGGGCTTCCATTCAATTACTGTACAGGTGATATGTGAATAATGTTACCAATATCACTCCCTGGCATCTCCCTGGCATCTGGCCCAGCATTTATCCCAAAACTGAATTTTAAACAGTTGTCTGATTGCTTGTATTTGACATTCCCATACTGGATAATAATGATGCTGCGGGTCTAAAGTGGGCACTGGAGACAAAATAGTGGTAACTTAGACAGTGTGGTCAAATGAGATATATCTAAGGACAGGTAAACCATGTGGACTGGTGGTTAAGCAGTGACCAGTGTGAGAGAATTGGGTTGTATTTTTGAAGGAGTATCAGCATGCCCAGTATGTGCTGTAGTTTGTGGCTGCTATCATTAAAATGTGTGGCACTGGAAAAGCACAGCAGGTCAGGCAGGATCCAAAGTGTAGAAGAGTCGATGTTTCAGGTGTGAGCCCTTCGCCATTCCTGACTCTCCTGCTCTTCGGATGCTGCCTGACCTGCTGTGTTTTTCCAATGCCACACTTTTCAATTCTGACTCTCCAGCATTCCTTTTGTGGCTGCTAAGGGCAATACTGGATTGTCAATGTTTGTCCAGGTGCATGATGGCCTTTCAAAGATGGTATGAGTGCCAAGAGTTCCAGTCTTCCAGTGGATATTCTGTGAGTAGCAGGGTCTCCCAGAAAGGGTGGTTGATAGGATGGGGCTAGAATTGGATGGGAAGGGCACCATGGAGATAGGGGGTGTGGGGGAGGTAATGTGGTGTGTTTGGTGAAGTGGGGCAAGTGATTTTGACAGGCCTAACTCCAAAAAACTAGACAAAACTAGTTTCACCAAAAAAAATGTAAAATTCAGCCTTCAATGTATTATTGAAGGACAACAAAGTGGGTATCCTAGTCCAATAGTTCTTCCTCAGGCCACAACACAAAGACAGATTCAATGGTCATTATTACATTACTGTTTGTAGGACATTCCTTTGTTCAAATTGGCTGCTACCTTTTCATGTTGCAACACTAATTGCAATTCTCACTTCCATTAGCTAACCTTTATTTTGTCCTGTGATTTTAAAAAAAAATTGGCCTTTCGTTGATTTTTTAAAAAATTATTGAGAACTAAAATATTATTCCATATTCAATGTCCTCACGAGCAAATAATTTCAGTGGCAGTGTATTAAATTTAAGCTAATTTTGGAAATTGAGCCTTTTGTGTCAACCATCAGCTTGAAAACGAAAGCTCAACCAATGTTTAAAATCAATTTAGGGAAAACGAATCTCCAATTTGCATGTAAATGATCTTGTATTACTACTTAATTCACAACTAATACCAATCCACAATGTGGAGTATGAGGATGTCAGATAGATTCCTTGTGCTCCTCAATTTCAACTAATCAATTTGGATTTCCTGGAGGTTGTTTTATTTAATCCTATGCTTTTATAGTTGAAGGCCAGTGAAATTACTTACGAGTGGGGGCCATCAATTTATAGATTAGATTCCCTACGGTATGGAAACAGACCATTTGACCCAACAAGTCCACACCAACCCGTCAAAGAGTAACCCACAAGACCCACTCCCCTACCCTACATTTACTCTTGACACTATGGGCAATTTAGCATGGCTAATTCACCTGCATATCTTTGGATTGTGGGAGGAATCCAGAGTACCCAGAGGAAACCCACACAGACATGGGGAAAATGTGCAAACTCCACACAAATAGTCACCCAAGGCAGGAATTGAACCCGGGTCCCTGTCACTGGGTTATAGATTATGTTCAAAGGCACTAGATTTAGGAAATTGCTTTATTGTGATGACAACAATGAGCAGGGATAGCCCGAGTAACTATAGGCCAGTCAGTCTCACTTCTGTTGTGGGTAAAGTCTTAGAGAGAATTGTAAGGGATAGGATTTATGAACATCTGGATAGGAATAATGTGATCAAGGATAGTCAGCATGGTTTTGTGAAGGGCAGATCGTGCCTCACAAACCTTATTGAATTCTTTGAGAAGGTGACCAAGGAAGTGGACGAGGGTAAAGGATTAGATGTGGTGTATATGGATTTTAGCAAGGCGTTCGATAAGGTACCCCATGGCAGGCTAATGCAAAAACTATGGAGGTATGGCATTGAGGGTGCATTAGAGGTTTGGATTAGGAATTGGCTGGCTGGAAGGAGACAGAGGGTAGTAGTTGATGGTAAAGGTTCATCTTGGAGCGCAGTTACTAGCGGTGTTCCACAAGGATCTGTTTTGGGACCATTGCTGTTTGTCATTTTTATAAATGACCTGGAGGAGGGGCTTGAAGGCTGGGTGAGCAAGTTTGCGGATAACACGAAAGTCGGGTGGAGTTGTGGACAGCAAAGAAGGATGTGGCAGGTTACAGCGCGATATAGATAAGTTGCAGAGCTGGGCAGTAAGGTGGCAAATGGAATTCAATGTAGCTAAGTGTGAAGTCATTCACTTTGGTAGGAGTAACAAGAAGATGGATTACTGGGCTAATGGTAGACTACTTGGTAGTGTGGATGAGCAGAGGAATCTTGGTGTCCATGTACACAGATCTTTGAAAGTTGCCACCCAGGTAAATAGTGCTGTGAAGAAGGCATATGGTGTACTGGGCTTTATTGGTAGAGGATTTGAGTTCCGGAGTCCTGAGGTCATGTTGCAGTTGTATAAGACTCTGGTGCGGCCTCATCTGGAGTATTGTGTGCAGTTTTGGTCGCCATACTACAGGAAGGATGTGGAGGCATTGGAAGAGTGCAGAGGAGGTTTACCAGGATGTTGCCTGGCATAGTAGGAAGATCGTATGAGGAAAGGCTAAGGCACTTGGGACTTTACTCATTGGAGAAAAGAAGGTTTAGGGGAGATTTGATAGAGGTGTACAAGATGATTAGGGGTTTAGATAGGGTTGACAGTGAGAACCTTTTTCCACGTATGGAGTCAGCTGTTACTAGGGGACACAGCTTTAAATTAAGGGGTGGTAGGTATAGGACAGATGTTAGGGGTAGATTTTTTACTCAGCGGGTTGAGTTCATGGAATGCGCTGCCAGTAGCAGTGGTGGACTCTCCCTCTTTATGGTCATTTAAGCGGGCATTGGACAAGCATATGGAGGTTATTGGGCTAGTGTAGGTTAGGTAGGCTTTGGTCAGCGCAACATCGAGGGCTGAAGGGCCTGTACTGCGCTGTATTTTTCTATGTTCTAACGTTGGTGTGTGAACAAAAATTGGCACCTGTGATTTGAAGGTGGATTGCATTGCAGCATCTGAAGTTAATCTTCCAAAACCAATGGTTTCATTCCTGCATTATGCATCACAGAAAGCAATAGCAACAATTTATATTGTGCCTTTAATGTATAAAACATCCCAAGCAACTTTACAGGAGCAATTATCAAAAAGAAAATTGACAATGCACTACGTAAAGAGATAATGGGACAGTCATGAAAGAGATAGATTGTAAGTAACATCTTTACGGCAGGTCAAGGGCTAGAGATGTCCTTCTCTCACAACTGTCGTGATCAAAATGCCCTCCAAATGTCACAGTCTCGGGGGGCTGAGTGTGGAATGCTGTTGGACCCAATATTAAAGTGAAAGTTGTCGTACGGCTGGCTGAATATCAATGTGAGCTGGCCAGAAAGCCTAATTTTGTTCTTTGCAAGCACTTTTCAGTTATATTAAAGGCTTTCAATCATCCTACAGCCCTCACATCTAACATATCATCAGCCTTCACTCATCCTTCCATCTCACCTCTATATCCTTCAAGCCAAGTCATGATACTATACGTCCTCAATGCCTCTAATGATAACTTATAATCATTTCTTCCTGATCACCTAGTTTGTATCAATAAGCCAGCTATTAACAAGAGCATGTGTGGAACTGCTTGCTAAAAGAACCATTCATTCACATAGAGTCATAGTCATAGAGATGTACAGCATGGAAACAGAACTTTTGGTCCAACCCGTCTATGCCGACCAGATATCCCAACCCAATCTAGTCCCACCTGCCAGCACCCAGCCCATATCCCTCCAAACCCTTTCCATGATGAACTTCTGCCCATTTCTCATCTTCCTCAATATGTGATGGTGTCCATTTTCTCATTAAGACATCATTTTTAAAATAGTACCATACTGGGATACATCTAGATTCTTCTTCTGTGTACGTTTTCTCATATTTTTTTAAAATTCTCATCTTTTTGCTGTAATTCGGTTAATTTCTCTGAATTAGACATGCTTTGACATCTGTTTGTTTCTGGTTTATCTCAAACATTTGATCAAACAAGGTCTCTACTAATTCCATTTCAACTTTTTTTGTCTGTATACTTTGATTTTTCCTGTTTCAACTGGTGACTTTGTGACCTCATTAAGACACAGTCAAGAAAAATCCCAGGATATGTGCACTGGTTCAGTTGCCTGAGTTTCCACTAGCTTTTCAACCACAGTAGGCAGCACTCCTACCTGAGAACCAGCTCTATCAATGGCAAGGACATATTGTATTCCTGGAGCTGAGAGTTTGTTCAGTACTCCTACCATGACTTCTCCACTCTTCACTGGACATGTTAATCTCACTCTACATAACTGAGTGCTCCTCGTCTCATTGAGAATAACGTTACTGACAACAGTCCTTCAGAAGTACATACCTCCACATCTTTCAACATCAAAGGTGGAGAGGATCCTGTATCTCTTAATATTGTAACCTCTTTACTTGCTGCTCCTGGCCTATGCAAGTAAACTTTACCTTTGCAAGTATTTTGTTTCAGAGGATCTGGCACTTTCTCCTTAACCAACCTCCGAACAGGTTGTACATTCTGGTGCAGCTTTCTAGCCTCCACTGTGCTTTCCATTATCGCTCCAATAAAACTCACTGGCTTATCCTGCTTTCTTACATTGGTCTTCCTAGTGCTTTTCCTAACCCATCAACACTGTGATTTCATGTGGCCTGCTTTATTACAGTGAAAGCACCAGAGCTTTTTAACTTTTCCTACCCTTTCAAGGGTTTCATGTTTTCATTAATTGAACCAGTGTTCTTACAGCCTTATATAAGTTTCAATCAAACAGACTATTTATATATTTGGGCGGCATGGTGGCACAGTGGTTAGCACTGCTGCCTCACAGCGCCAGAGACCTGGGTTCAATTCCCGCCTCAGGCGACTGACTGTGTGGAGTTTGTACATTCGCCCCGTGTCTGCGTGGGTTTCCTCCGGGTGCTCCGGTTTCCTCCCACAGTCCAAAAATGTGCAGGTTAAGTGAATTGGCTATGCTAAATTGCCCATAGTGTTAGATGTATGGGAATGGGTGTGGGTGGGTGCGCTTCGGCGGGTCGGTGTGGACTTGTTGGGCCGAAGGGCCTGTTTCCACACTGTAAGTAATCTAATCTAATCTAAAATATCAGTAACTCAGGATTCAAATCCTCACACCTCTTCGTCTTGTTAATATCTCAATATTTATTTGCACAAAAGATTGTAGAGAGAAATAACTTACTATAACTGATTAAACCTATCAACTAAATAAAGTAAATTTTTTTTAAAAAACTGCAAATGTGGAACAAAAACAGAAATAGATGAAAAAACTCAGCAGGTTTGCCAGCATCTGTAGAGATAAAGCAGACTTAACTTTTTGGTCCAATGACCCTTGTTCAGAACTGACTGTAGTTTGGAAAATGTTAGTATATCTGCTAAAAATTGGGTGGGGAAAGATGGGAGGAGTAAACAATAGGTGGAAATGGAGCCCATAGGGAGAGTGTAAAACTGTACAACAGACAAAGAAGTGGGTAAAGGTCAGCCTGGAAGAATCAATAACTGATAATGGGATCTATTAGTAACGCCCAGTGGGTTGTTTGTGGTAGCAGCCCAGGTGATGACAAAGTTTGGTGTCTGGGGGTTGGTGTGAGGACACAGGAAAAGGTGCTTAAACCCTAAAATAGAGAGGCTTTGCCGGAACATCGATTTTCCTGCTCCTTGGATGCTGCCTGACCGGCTGTGCTTTTCAAGCACCACACTCTCGACTCTAATCTCCAGCATCTGCAGTCCTCACTTTCACCAAAAATAGTTTCTATCTACTCGATCCAGCTTTCTCAAGACTTTGAAAACCTCAGGACTTTGAGATATACTTTCTATGTATGCTGCTGCCCATGCTGTAGGTGTCAGATTGATGAAGCACGATGCAGTGGAGTAACACGACCACCCTTTTAATATTGACAACCATGACATAGCGGCCTGGCTTTATGTGTGTGCTTAAAGGCAAGGCAAGAGGGAAGTGTTGTGAGCTCTAAGTTCTGAATGAGGTAGCAAAGCTTTAAAGGGTAAGACAAGACACTATGAACAACAAAGGACACATAAAGTGACCAAGTCCTCAGAGAACAATGTAAAAGCCTTGAGATGAATTATGCTCCAACCAATAAGGTGGATGCCTGTCTTTGCATGTAAAGTCGCCTTGTAGAATCACCACAATAAAATGTGTCAGTACACTCCAAACATTGAAGTGGATAACTATATTCTAAGATGGTCAAACTTTTCCCATGATGTTATAGTGAGGGCAGTACATATTCAATGCCAACCTCTACGACTGAAGGGTGCAGGTTGTTGCTGTCAATGCAGCATGTCCAGTGATGCTGGGGATGACTGGCCAAGGGACATACACAGAGGAGTAGTCAGCAAGTTGGAATCACCAGGTACCAACTCTAACTTTCATGTTGGCAATCATAATGTTCTGGTTTCCTCCATTGCTTGGGAGAATAGCAAAGTTTAAGTCAGCCTCTCGCTGTTCACTCATCAGATTCTTGCTTTACCGTTTTTTTAAAAAAGTGTCTTTTTTGCTGGACATGAGATTCTGATTTTTTCTGATCTCACTGCAATCTCCCAAACTGAATTGTCGATGCCCTGATGTTCAGGGTCCAGGAGAATTCTGCTCACAATATCATTTAGGCATTTGATAAGGTACCTAAAGGCAGGCTGGTATAAAAGGTGAAGTCTTAATGGGATTGAGGGTGAGCTGGCTGAGTGGATATAATGCTGGTTTGGTCATAGAAGACAGAGAGTTTAGTTTGAAGGGTGTTTTTCAGAATGGAGATCAGTAACTAGTTGTTTTCACAGGGATCAGTGTTGGAACCTTTGTTACATGTAATTTATCGAAATGATCTGGCAGAAAATATAGGTGGTTTGATTTGTAAGTTTGTGGATGACACCAAAATTGCTGGAGTTGCAAATAGTGAGGAGGATTATTAAAGGATTCAATGGGTTTAGATAGATTTCTGATTTGGGAAGAGAAATAGCAGATGGAATTTAATCCAAACAAATGCGAGGTAATGCATTTTGGAAGATCAAATTCAGATGTGAATGGCAGAACCCTCAGGAGCACTGACATACAGAGGGATCTAGGAGTACAGGTCCACAGATCCCTGAAAGTGGCAACATAGGTGGCTAAGGTGGTCAAGAAGGCAAACAGCACGCTTGCCATCATTGGCCAGGGCATTGAATATAAAAGTTGGCAAGTTATGTTACAGCTGTACAAAACTATAGGTGGGCCACACTTGGAATATTGTGTGCAGTTCTGGTCACCACACTACTAGAAAGACTTAGATGCTTTACAGAGGGTGCAGAGAAGGTTTACCAGGATGTTGCCTGGTCTGACAGGTTTTAGTTATGAGGATAGGTTGGATAAACTCAGATTGTTTTCACTGAAAAACATGGAGGCTGAGGGGTGATCAGATTGAGTTCTACAAAGTTATGAGGGGCACAGATATGGTGCATAGTCTGAAGCATTTTCCTTGGGTGGAAGGATTAATTACAAAAGAGAACAGGTTCATATTGAGCAGGCAAATGTTTAGGGGAAAAGTGCAGGAAACACATTCCATTCAGACAGTGGTGGGTGCCTGGAATGCATTGCTAGTAGAGGTGGTGAAAACAAGCATGTGAGCAATATTTAAGACTTGCCTTGATAGACACATGAATGGGAGGTGAACAGAGGGACAGAAACCGCATATGAGCAATAAGTAACAGGTCTAAGTAAGGAGTAGGAATCGATGCAGACTTGGCAGGTCAAAGGACCTGTTCCTGTGCTGGATTGTGTCATATTGTATTGTCATATATATATATATATATATATATATATATATATATTATATATATATATATCAGTGGTACAGCAAGTAATAAGGAAGGAAAATCTAAATGGGTGGCACCATGGCTAGTGCTGCTGCCTCACAGAACTAGGGTCCCAGGTTCGATTCCTGCCTCGGGCAACTGTCTATGTGGAGTTTGCACATTCTCCCCTTGTCAGTGTGGGTTTCCTCCAGATGCTCCGGTTTCCTCCCACAGTCTAAAGATGTGCAGGTCAGGTGAATTGGCCATGCTAAAATGCCCATTGGGTTAGGTACATTAGTGAGAGGGAAATGGGTCTGGGTGGGTTACTCTTCGGAGGGTCAGTGTGGACTGGTTAGGCCGAAGGGCCTGTTTCCACACTGTGGGCAATGTAATCTAAACACCTTTATACAGGCGGCATTGTGGCACAATGGTTACCACTGCTGCCTCACAGAGCCAGAGACCAGGGTTCAATTCCCACCTCAGGCATCTGTCTGTGTGGAGTTTGCACATCCTCCCTGTGTCTGTGTGGGTTTCTTCCCACAGTCCAAAAACGTGTAGGTTAGGTGGATTGGCCATGCCAAATTGCCTGTAGTGTGTTGGTGAAGGTGTAAATGTAGGGGAATGGGTTTGGGTGGGTTGCTCTTCAGAGGGTCACTTGTTGGGCCGAAGGGCCTGTTTCCACACTGTAAGTAATCTAATCGAATTGGAATGTTGTTGTTTTTTGTACAGGACGTTAGCGAAATCGCATCCAGAATCCTGTTGCAGTTTTGGCCTACTTATTTAAAAAGAACATTATCGATTTAGGAGCAACCCAGAGTAGGTGACACCAATCTTATTGAATCATTTAAGGTGTTGAGGGGACTTGATAAGGTGGATGCTGAGAGGATTTTTCTCCTTCTGGGTGGTACTAGAACTTGATGGCATGGTTTAAAGCATTAAGATGGAAATGAGGAGGGCTACAGAGATAGAGTTGGAGAATGGGACTGGCTGGGTAAGTCTTTTGCAAACTAGTACAGACACAATGGGTTGAGTGACCTCCTTCTGTCCTGTAAACTCTATGATTCTAAATGTTTTTCTCTTAGAGGGTTGTGAATCATAGAACCCCCTACAGGCCATTTTGCCCAACAAGTCCACACTGACCCTTTGAAGAGTATCCCACTCAGACACAATTCCCTACCCTATTACTCTACATTACCCCTGACTAGGGCACCCAGTCTACTCATCCCTGAACACTATGGGCAATTTAGCATGGTCAATTCACCTAACCTGCACATCTTTGGACAGTAGGAGGAAACCCATGTAGACACGGGAGAATATGCAAATTCAACACAGATGGATGACCGAGGCAGGAATTGAACCCAGGTCCCTGGCACTGAGGCAGCAATGCTAACCACTAATTCACCATGCCAACCTATGCTTTGGAATCTTTGGAACTCCCTTGCCTGGAGAGTAGTGGATGCAATTCATTGAATATATCTAAAGTAGAGATAAATAGAATCTTGACTAACAAAGGAATCAATAGTTATCAGAGATAGGTAAGAATATAGAATTGAAGCAACAGTCAAATCAGCCATAATCATATTGAATCGCAGAGCATGGTCAAGAGGTCAAATGACCTATTCCATTCCTAATTCATATGTTCTTAGACCTACATTCACACTGAGTGTATCAAAATCTGATAGGAAAGACAAAGTACAGAGGAAGGTGAAGAGTAAATATAAGATGCAGGAATACAGGGAACATTCGTCATTCAAGGTTTAATTGAATAATTGAAGGTCAAATACTCTCAAAATCCAGAATGCCTTCAAAATGGTCATGTTTCTATTATGCTATTATCCAACTTATGATCCCTAAAGTGAATACTATTATTGGATATAATTTAATAGTTGCTTAAGTGATAGAGCTTAGGGTCTTTGAAGGGTATTTATACAGTTTGCAGGAAGACAATATAAACTGTCCACTTATTTCATTGTCAGCAAGCTTTATTCCTCATGCATGCTTCTCAAACAGTAGGTATTCAAAAAGAGATTTATGTTTCTGGGCACAAGAGGGGTGACATGCTGGAACTTTTAAAAAAAATTTCAAAGTAGTGAGATGTGACACCTGATTCTGAGCACATGTAGAGACGTTTAACCATATGCCATGTACTGCACTTGGCAATTAAAATTACCGCTGCCTTCGGCCTTCCTCACAGGAACCTTCCAAAGAACATCATAAGTGCCAGCCATTTTGTTTTGTGGATCTGCCATTTTCAAATTTGCAAAGAAAGGATGAATTTACTTTCTTCTTTTTGCAGCCCTTATGCTCAAAGTGCTTATTATTCTGTTATGCTCATTTTGTCAACTTCTCATATTTTTATGGACATGTCTTACCATCAATGGATATTGGTTGATGGATGTCTGAAAATCAATAGAGAAATTGCACCTATTGGTTATGGTTATAATGGTTATTTCTAACACCAACAGAGGTGAGTCTCTTACAGTTAGGGAAGACACCAAAATGCAATCGAACATAACACTTCAGAACTTCCGTTCAATTCCAGTTTTTGACATTTGTCTTCATTTTCGATTGAAGTATTTGCTGTCTGTTCATTTCAATGTCTGGTTTTGGGAAAATACCAGATTGCGTCAATTTTATAATCATGCAGAGTAAATATAAACCTCAACAAGAGTTATCACAATGACACTGTGAAGTGAAAGAGAGGACAGATACCCTCGTCCATCAACAGAAGTGTGTGATGTGGCTTCAGTCCTTAAAGTGTACTTAGAGCATATTTAATTCAGAGTTACTGGGAATGGATTAGCAGCAAAAATAAACAAACAAATTAAGGATTGAATGTGAATTTAACTCCTTGCACTCACTTCTAAACACTTGAAGATGGAGTACATATTCCAATCAGTGCAAATAATCCAAGCACTGCATAATGAGCAATTGGGATGCAGGAATTAAGGTGAGAAATCCCTTTTTGTGGAATCACAGTCCAAGTGTTAGACAGTGCATTCTTTTAGTCAGCACAGCAAGTGACCTAAACTGGTTTGTCACTTTAAATGAATTTGTTTGTGGAAGGAACAGTGGGTATGGTAAAGAGAGTTAGTGCGATTTTTTTTTAGATTAGATTCCTTACAGTGGAAACAAGCCTTTCAGCCCAACCAGTCCACACCGACCTCCAAAGAGTAACCAAGACCCATTTCCCTCTGACTAATGCACCTAACACTATGGGCAGTTTAGCATGGCCAATTCACCTGACCCGCACATCTTTGAACTGTGGGAGGAAACTGGAGAACCCAGGGGAAACTCCACATAGACAGTGTCTCAACTTTTCACAGGAATATAGAGCAATGAATCAATACATTCAAAATCAACAAATATGAGTATTATATGCATGAGGCAGAAGAGGATGTGAAGAGGGCTCTGAGGCAGGTTTTTGGAGTAGACACGGACTTCCAGTATCTGCCTTTGCCCATGGAGCTGTGTTTTCAGACATAGCTTCACCTATCTGGCAATGGTTGAGGAAGACTGAATAGAGTGCCTATATTTTATTGGGAGACAGGAATCTGGCAGAAAAGGCAGAAAATATTAACCAGACATTATCTGTGGCATTCAGGCTTGCTTAGCTTTTCCCTTTTTTTTTTGGCTTACTAAAAGCTACTACTGTGCCAGAGTTACCACTAAATGTAGGGAAATGGGTCTGGGTTGGTTACTCTTCAGAGGGTTGGTGTGGACTTGTAGGGAATCTAATAAAAACAATTACAGTCACTCTGCATTTACAGGTTCATCAAGGATATAACTAATACATTTTGTTCACCAAGTAAACAACTTTGTTACTTACCTTTTATAGAAGCCTAATGAAGAACAAAGAGCAAATAAAATTTACAGCCCCCTTTGGCCCTCCAAGCCTGAGCTGATTCAAATCCACTGTATAAACCTATCGCCCAATTCCTAAGCATCTGTATCCCTCTGCCCTCCACCTACTCATGCATCTGTCCATACACACCTTAAATGAATCTCCCTTGCTTGCCTCTACTACCTCTGCAGGCTGTGTATTCCAGACAGCTACCACCATCTGTGTAAAGTACTTTCTGCTTATATCCCCCTTAAGCTTGTCACCTCTCACCTTGAATGTGTGACCTCTTGTTATTGAATCCCTCACCATGGAAAAAAGTTTATCTTTATCCATCCTGTCTATACCCTTCATGATTTTGTAGATCTCAATCAGGTTCCCCCCTCAATCTCTTTTTTTGCTAATGAATATAATCCTAACCTGCTCAACCTCACTTCAGAGCTAGCACCAACAGTCACATAAAGTGAAACGTCAATCATTCCGCATCACGAGAATTGCCAAATGTTGAGTGCACCTTCAATAGTATCAGGTTCTTATATATACTCCCATGACTTTGTTGAAAAGAAAGGCTTTTACTTCATAAATGCATTAGAAATGGCAAAATTCAATAGTCCCTGAAATAGGTACAAGAATCACAATGCACAATTAGCACATTCACTTACCTGCCAAGTTACACGTAGATTTTCTGTCTTTTTCTCATGTATGTGATTGCAATATGCAGCCAGTGTGAAAGATGCTGTTCAGTGGCTGTATGCCTGAACAGAGGATATCAATCATGAGAGATTAACATGACTTCGAGCTAGAACATGCTCTCATTAAAACAACAAATACCTCTTAAAGGAAAGGTACATTTTGATTGGAGTAGGTGCTTATTCTAGAAGTGAATTTGACAGGGGAAATATACAAGAATGACTCAAGATGGGAAAGAGTCGACTCCAAGATTTGGATTTTCTCCTTAGTATCCCACCTCTGGTGAAAGCTGAATGAGTTTGGATATTTCAGAGGTGAGCTCTCAATTCCACGGAAGCAAATTTCCTGTCTGATTGAAGTAACTGGAAAAGAAATGAAGGCAGATTTCAGACTTATAATGCAGCCATCAGTGAACTTGCTGTTTGTCCTGAATCATAGAATCCCTACAGAAATAGGCCATTCAGCCCATTATGTTCACACCAACCCTCCAAAAAGCATCCCACCCAGACCCACCAACTCCTCCCCCCTCCCCTTGTCACCACCCATCCATCCCCCACCATATTCCTATAACCTTGCATTTCCTATGGCTAACCCACCTAGCCTGATCATCCCTAGACACCACGGACAATTTAGCGTGCCCAAACCACCTAACGTGCACATCTTTGAGCTAGCTATTACATCCTTTATACAAACTCTAAGATTTTCCCAATCATATGCATTAAGCTATCTGGCCTTTGGTTACCTGCTTTTTGTTTCCCTCCTTTGTTTCATTGTCAGTTTTCCAATCCCCTGGACTTTTCCTGATTCCAAGGATTCTTGGACGATTACGAATAGTGTATTGATTATCTCTATAACTATATCCTTGCCTGTTCTAAGATGCCACCTATCAGGTCAAGAGACTTATCAGCCTTTAGCCCAGTTAGTTTTCCTGAGCAGGATGTTACATTAGTTTGGTTAATTCAAGTTGCAATGAGTTCTTGGAGGGTTTTTCACAGCAAGGCCTAGCAGGTTTTTTTTCACCCTTTCTTACCAAACGTGCCTAACTAATAACCAGCCATGCTCCTATGGAAACTTTCCCGTGACCTTATCACGTGCCATTCCCAGAATAACTCATTACTTTAGAGAAATCTGCAGAAAGACGAGAATCCCTTCTGACTGCACCATTTTTAGAAGCCTTTTGTATTCCAAAGCTGCCCTATTCAAGTCAAAGACAGAATCTGAACATGACAGAGAAGGGAAAGGTGGCACCATGATTTTCTAAGAGGGTCCAGAGGAGAGGCGTCACCTTTGCAGAAGGTTGGCAGAGGAGACTGCACCATCACATACTACCAACCTATTCTGAGGTCATCATCCAGCTCAATACTATCTCCAGCTAAAGGAAGAATGGTCAAAAATACAGAAAGAAGATCAACAATCTTCTCCGGACCAGAGTAAATGCCATATTCTTCTCTTTACCATTTCACACTTATGCAATCTCTGCGACTGTGCTCATGCTATGCCACTCTAACCACTGCATGCAACATCTGCCTTCACTCTGTCTCCACTCTAAAGGTTCTTGCACCAGTAACTCTGTGTGTCCTCTATGCTGCCTTTCCAGTCCTTTGGGACACCTCATACACCAGGTCCCCAACATATAGCAGGACCAACAGCCGTGCCACCCACTTTAATCCTAATCCCATTCTGCCCCCTTTTCTCTCATTACAGGAAAAGACAGGGTGGAGAGTGCCCGCCATCTGTATCAACACCCCTACAAGGATGAAATCCTGGCAGGAGAGGACTGTGAAAGCTAAAACATCCAAATCCCACCAAACAAGTAAACACCCTGTCAGTCTTAATCATCGCACACCATTTCTAACCACTGCTAACTCAATGCCAGGGACCCAGGTTCCTTTCCACCCTCCAGTGACTGTGCGGAGTTTACACATTCTCCGTGTGACTGTGTAGGTTTCCTCAAAGTGCTCCAAAGTCTTCTAAAGTCCAAAAGCTTTCAGGTTATTTCTATTTTGTCTTGTCTGTGTTTCCAAAGCACACTGTCAGTGTATAAGAGAAATGCCAGACTAGTAGTGATGAGTTGGCAGTGTGGGGTATGAGTTCCTGTTGATGAGGTGTGCATACTTTTAGTGCCCTTTGATCATGCCCTGTCTGTGGTTTGGTCTCCGACAACATAGATGTCATTCGGAGCACACGGTTAAGCTGAATCCGCCAGGTACCCACTCTGGTTTCTTTGTTAGATTTTCCACACATCTAGCTTGTTTGGTAAGATGGGAGGCTGAATATTAATGAGGCAGAGGTGGGCACTGCAGATGCTGGAGATTAGAGTCAAGGTTCAAGTGGTGCTGGAGAAACTCAGCAGGCCAGGCAGCATCCGAGGAGCAGGAAAATTGACGTTTCAGGCAAAAGCCCTTCATCAGAATGAGGTCAGCTGCGCCATTCACAAAGTGTTTAATGCACCTTAATCCCCTTCAATTGGCAATGTTGCTGCCCAGAAATAAAATTGCCGTGCTGTTTGTGAAAATCATAAAACTTGGACAGGGATAATCTTTGCAAGGTGGGTCTCATGGACTCCTTGTCTGAATATGCCACAAGTCATGCTATAGTCCATGTCACTCAGAGCCCTATAAAATTTCAACTCCAAGGACCTTTACTTCAGTGATAGTTGTATTTATTTCCTCTTCTCACTTTACCCATTGAAGATCTTAGACTGTCCTTTTAAGAGGTGGCTCATCAGTTTAGTAATTTGCTTGTTCATTTGATTGTGCTCAAAATTGACCTAAAGAGTTTGCTTGCACAACAGCATAGTGCAGTGGTACCTGTTTGACCCACAAACCAGAGGCTGACAGACTAAAAACATCCTCCACTGTTTATATTCTTATGGTATCGTGTGGCACAGTGGTAGTGTCCTTACCTCTGAGTTAAAGTTACAGCTGCTTTGGAGGTATCATAACATATTCATACATAACATATTAAAATAATGAGAAGTGATTGATGGGATAGGGCTATTATTCAGGAGGCAGAGATCTGCAACACTATATTCTGTGAGTAAACCAGTTATCAAGTAAATTGTCTGTGCCTTGTTTCATAGTTTGCTATCTGGCTGTGATCCATTTAACACCCAGTCAGGTCCCTAAACTGTTAAATAGCAGCTTTAATTTATTGTGCGGCTTTAATCTGTGTTTACAGCGCAAATGCAGCAACTTCTTGAAACTCGTGTGGGAGGCTTAATACTGAGTTCCTGTTTGAGAGTTTAATAGTGACACAGCATACATCAGCCAACATATTGTGATAATTTGGACTCAAGAGCTTAGCTCTGCCTCACCACCAATTGCTTGGATTTTTAATTACATTCTGCCCCCTTCAGTCACTTAAATAATTTTTTTCCAGCAGATTCAGGCCAATTATTAGAATTTAGGACACGATTTTCAGAAGCTCAAAGCAGGTCAGGAATTTGATTCAGTGGTTATAAGCCAACAGTAATCAGCTGTACATTTTAATTACTTCAGCAAAACACCTTTTTGATTCACAAGTACAGATGAGAAAGACCAGTTGGCCCATCTTAACCCATCCATCATATCCAATTAATCTACTATTTTAAATGAGGTATGTGCCAGAAATCTCCTTGAAGATAATTGTGATAATTAGTGATATTTTAAAAGCCAAACTAATGAGCAGCGAATATTTAAAGTTCACTGCAATATGTAATGGAAAGCAAAACAGTATACAGAAGCTTATATCGTTAATTCACACTTTAGAGGTTTACATTTATGAGGGATTTTAGTTCCACACTTTACAGGAATTGAGCAAGGCAGCAGTTAAAATGAAAAAAATATAACTCCTGCTCTGTTTCTGATAATATCTCATTTCAATGCTATTAATATGGGGGGTAGATGAGCTAGGCTCAGTAAAAGACATTTTCTAATCAGCCTGTTCAGAGATGTTATTATGTACCTCTGGAGTAAGTGGAACTTGAACCTAGGCCTCCTAGCTTAGAGTCTTGGATACCACCACTGCAACACAAGAGCTCTTGGAATGAAGTGAATGCTCCCTGCATAAATACAAATCAGATGCTTATGAGGTCAGGAGAGTTGTGATGCCATTATAGCTGGAACTAGAACAGAGAAGTTTAGATTAGTTAAGACTAAATTCCCTAAAGTATGGAAACAGGCCCTTTGGCCCAACAAGCCCACGCCAACCGTCTGAAGAGTAACCCACCCAGACCCCTACTCTATATTTACCCCTGACTAATGCACCTACCACTATGGTCAATTTAACATGGCTAATTCACCTGACATGCACAACTTTGGATTGTGGGAGGAAACCAGAGCAAATCCACGTAGACACAAGGAGAATATGCAAGCTCCCCACAGACAGTCGTTCGAGGTGAGAATCAAACCCAAGTCCTTCATGCTGTGATGCAACAATGCTAACCACTGTGCCACCCATATCAATGCTTCCCTGCATGGTTGAATCAAGTAAGCAGCTGGAAAAAGGAAGAAGTGATCCTAGTGGTCAATGAAAAAAATGTACATTGCAGGACCACTCTCCGGACCAATTCAATCTGCCACTTAATCTTTCTTTTCATTTTTGATAAGGTAGTTTTAACTGCAGTTTAAACTATTTCAACAAAACTTCACACCCCCACCCCTAATATTGAACTTCTCACCATCCACTCCTCACTACCCAAATCCTGAACCATCTCTGGAGATGAAATGAAAACCACTCAGTTACACGACATCTGAGGCATTAAAATATGGCCAGACCAGAGAAGGCAAGTCAAAGTGCCCAATAAATTATCTTTTTTTGCGATAGAGTATGGTGATCTCTTCTTTCTTCCATGACTTTCGCACTTTACACAACATTTATAGATAAGACAGCAACCTGTTCCCCACACTTACATGTTCTATTCAGGTTACAAGAAGGTAGATGGGCCTGAGATGAGTTTTCCCTTGCTGTTGTGCTATCCAATGAATGAATATCTTGTGATACTCATAGAATGACCACAGTGCAGAAAATAAATTCTGTGGCAAAGCAACATGTTTCAAAAGTGTTTATCCTCATGTGATTATTTTTGGCAGCATTTAATTTTACCTATTGACCTGAGGTCATCGTTGCTGCACTTGAATCTTGATAACCTGCTTGGCAGTAATTTGGGATGGGTTAACATTCAAACATTTTTTTGCATGCTGATTGTGGTTTTTGGGATTGAAGAACAACTTCAACAATAAAATACTTTTGGAAAGTTAACTAATTTATTGTTCAAGCAAAGGAAAGTTGATTCTCAGGTATCTCAAGTTTGAAATGCACAGGATCCTGTTTCTTAAAGCTGGAATTTACCAGAAAGACAGAAACAAATCTATTGTACTTTTATATTTTGTAAATTCATATGTCGGTTTACAGTTTGAAAGTTTTAGAGGAAATCAATATGATGTAAGTTATTCAAACAATAGGGTGAGTTAGTCCATCTGCCAATTAAAAGGATTACAGATTTCTTCTTACTCATGGAAGAATTGTAACTATGGAAACAAGTGTAGGGCATTCAGACACTTCAGCCTGTCAGGAAAGATAGCTACATTTGCTATTGTTAATACCTGTACTCAAAAGTACAAGACTCAAAAGTAATTAGAAGATTTCTACCTGTTTGATGGGAAACCATTTTCTAACCTGATCAATGTAAGTAATAAAGAATGAGTGACAATTTCACATTGAGCCTAATTGGGGTTAATGTAAGCCTGTGAAAAGGTATGTTACAAATGCTGAAGTGTAAAGCAGATCTCAGGAGCTGCAGGTAATTTCTGTCACAGGTGATAGAGGAGAGAGGTGTCTGATAATTAATGATTTACCAAGATGACACTAATAAATGCAAATGAGGAGGTAAACAAGGTGATATGTAAATAAGCATCTAGTTTTAATTGCTTATATCTCAATTAATTGTCACATTAAAAGTGGGCATTTTAATTTTCACTTTTCCTCTTAGAAAACAACATGCTAAGACTTTCTATAAACTTATGAAATGGAGGAATGCTTCAGAGACAAACTATTTTTTAAACATCTACAATGTTAAATCATGATGTTTAAATCACAATGCAACATTTATACTAATGCACAATCAATATTAAATGCTACTGTGCATCGAATATAGTTGAACCTGCTGACCACCATTGTATGGGGATGCAATGTGTTAGTTTTAATATTTATTCTTGTTTGTTTTAATGAGGTTATATTTCACCAACATCTCTTCAGAAATTCCTGCTGGATTTCCCAAATTTACTTTGCTACTTTTACATCCCAACTGATCAGCACAAATTATAAGCCTCATAAATGCCATGTAACTATCATTAAAATGAACACACTAACATTAAATACTTCAGTCATTGTTTTAATGAAAGCAGTAAGCTATGTATTCAAATTGTTTTATGTATTCCCAAAAATAGCAAACAAAAGCATGTGACACAAACTTGCTCAGTGTTCATCTTGTCATCTCATGTGGCATAATGCCTAAGGTGTAGTGAATCAACCTTTTACACTTCCCATTTCTAGAGTCACAGAGTCATACAACACAGAAACAGTCCAAAGTCCATGACAATCATAATCCAAAATTAAACTAATCCCACCTGCCTGCGCTTAACCTGTATCGCTCCAACTATTCTTATTCATGTACTTATTTAAATATCTTTTAAATGTTGTAAGTGTACCCACATTCACCACTTCCTGGGGAAGTTCATTCCATAAAGGAACCACCCTCGGTGTAAAACAAATTTTCCTCGTGTCTTTTTAAATCTTTCTCCTCTCACCTTAAAAATGTACCCCTTAGTCTTGTAATCACCCACCCTAGGGAAAAGGTACTTGTCATTCAACTTATTTATATCCCTCATTATTTTATAAATCTCCATAAGATCACCCTCAACCTCCTATGCACCAGTAAAAAAAAATCACAGCCTCTACAGCCTTTTCTTATAACTCAAACCCTCCCTTCCCAGCAACATCCTGGTAAATCTTTTCTGTATCTCAGCTTAACAATATCTTTCTGAGAACAGGCAGGCCAGAACTGTACACAGCACTCCAGAAGAGGCCTCACCAACGTCTTGTACTACCTCAACACAACGTCTCAACTTCTATGCTGAGAGGTCTGAGCAATGAAGGCAAGTGTGCTAAATGCCTTCTTAACCACCCTGTCTTATGTGACATAAACTTCAAGGAATTATGTATCTGAAGCCATAAGTCTCTCTATTCTATAGCACCACCCAAAGCCCTACTTTTAAATTCATAAGTCCTGTCCTTATCTGTTTTACCAAAACACAATACCTTGCATTTATCCAAATTAAACTCCATCTGCCACTTCAGACCATTGACCCAATTGAGCAAGAACTCTTTGTATTCTTAGATAAACTTCTTAGTTAATTAATCTGCCCCAAAAACATTCCTTCAAAAGGCTATCATGATACTACTGCAGATGGAAAAGATACAAATTGGAATTGGTGATGAGCTATTCTCTAGACCACAAAACTTAACCTCCACCTTCCAAGAGTGAAGAAGAAAAATGTGCTTTTCATCACTGTCTCGAGATTGCCGACTTAGAAATGCAGTAACAAATATTAGATGAAATCAAAACTTACTCACTACTGAAGCACCAAAGGTGAAATAGTCTAATGGTGCTCCCTGATAAGCCTTCCTTGTGTTATTCATTGACGACAAGATGTTGGGTAATTGTCAGTGTTTGTGGAGATACATCCTTCTCCAATTCATTGGTTTCAGGAATGAAGGAGATGGAGGAAAATATAGACAGAAATGAAAAGCTTCATTGACATTGTATTAATGCTTCTGTTATTTTCCAATACACAAACAATGTAAACTAACCCACGGTGCTCTGTCAACATGCTTTATTAATAAAAGTCATTTCTCAGGCTTGTTAGAGCTATTATAATTTTGTTTTCTTGGGAAATGGCAGTTGGTGAATCACCCCTATGGAGTTGAAAGGCTCCCTTTTGTGGAGGAATTATTCTGAGTGTGATTCTATCTTTCACCTGGTCATTGTAAAACAGAGTTTGCCTGGTATTCCGACCAAAAACAATAAGGTGTATTGACATTCCAATGAAAAAGAAATATATTCATGGTTATCAAAATGGTTCAATTGACTTAATTCCTGAACAGCACCATAGTTATAACAGACTCTAAAGCATTTAAAAAAAAGCTTTATTACAAGAATTGATTGTAATCAGTGCAATAAATATTTAACTAAAAGATGTATTCACCAGAGATATGTCATCAATCAGCAACTTAACTTTGCAGTTTGGACAAAACTTTTGTGTGCCTTATTAGGCAAGTAATAGCGAGGTGAAATGGTTTCTAGGTAACACTATATCTCATTACAATTACGCTGTTTTTAGGAGGATTTATTATTGGTGCATAACAATTGGACAAAATTACTAATTACTATTAACTTTGTTAAATTTTAAACTCTTAAGTTTTGACTTGATGGTTAGCTTAAAGCCAGAGCAATTAAGGCAACTTAGCATTCTTAACCAATATTTTCTGTTTATGGTCAGATTTATTGAATTTCAGTTGAATTTCTATTTGTATATCAAAGCCAAAGTATTTTTCATGTCAAATCATTGGTCTAGAAAAATCTTTGCCATGATAATGAAAGTATCAAGCAAGCATTTAGTTGTCACCTTTCATTGCCTCTCTTATGAATTGAAAATCTGTAATTTCTTTTCTTCCCCTTCATTGAATTTTTTTTGATGTTTGATCTCACTGTTAGATGCTGTAAGGAATTATAAGGCCATGGCTAAGAATTCTAGTTGGTTTGCTGTTCCTATGAAACCAAGAGACTCACTTTGTCGCCAGAAGCAAAAACTCAACTTATCTAACTTCATAAAAGAGTGGATGAAGAAAGGCTTTACTTTTCGGTTCCTAGGTTTCACTGTTGGAATTCACAGCAATTCACTTTTAATGAATTGTTCTTGTACCTGCTGCATTATGATGGATGGGAATTTCATTCAAACAGCAGGAATTGACTCCAGGCATTGAAGAAAAGTAACTGTTCTCAACTAAAAGTGAACATTAGAAGAGGCTCATGATAAGGAAAGTCAATGGGTCCTTATTCTCTTGGAAGTGTTGGTGTTGAACTGGGGTGGACATAGTTAAAAATCACACCACACCAGGTTATAATCCAACAGGTTTATTTGAAAGCACTACCTTCCATGCACGGCTCCTTTATCAGGTGATTATGATAACCACCTGATGCAGGAACAGTGCTCTGAAAGCTACTGCTTCAAAATAAACTTGTTGGACTACAACCTGGTGCTGTGATTTTTAACTTTCTTATTCTCCAGTTAACTTGGATTGAAACTTTTTCTTGACAGAAAAATTTAACTTCCAACAGTACAGCATAGAGTCAACAGACGCTTTGGTCCAACCCATCCATGCTGACCAGATATCCCAATCCAATCTAGTCCCACCTGCCAGCACTTGGCCCATATCCTTCTAAACCTTTCGTATTCGGTTAGCAAGGTTAGATCTCACAGAATACAGGGAGAACTAGCCATTTGGATACAGAACTGGCTCAAAGGTAGAAGGCGGAGGCTGGAGGTGGAGGGTTGTTTTTTAGCCTGGGGACCTATGACCAGTGGACCGCCACAAGGATTGGTGCTGGGTCCACTACTTTTTGTCATTTATATAAATGATTTCGATGTGAGCATGAGAGGTACAGTTAGTAAGTTTGCAGATGACACCAAAATTGGAGGAGTAGTGGACAGTGAGGAAGGTTACCTCAGATTACAACAGGATATTAATCAGATGGGCCAATGGGCTGAGAAGTGGCAGATGGAGTTTAATTCAGATAAATGCGAGGTGCTGCATTTTGGGAAAGCAAATCTTAGCAGGACTTATACACTTAATGGTAAGGTCCTAGGGAGTGTTGCTGAACAAAGAGACCTTGGAGTGTAAGTTCACAGCTTCTTGAAAGTGGAGTCGCAGGTCGATAGGATAGTGAAGATGGTGTTTGTCATGCTTTCCTTTATTGGTCAGAGTATTGAGTACAGGAGTTGGGGAGTCATGTTGCAGCTGTACAGGACATTGGTTAGACCACTGTCAGAATATTGTGTGCAATTCTGGTCTCCTTCCTATTGGAAAGATGTTGTGAAACTTGAAAGGGTTCAGCAAAGATTTAAAATAGTGTTGCCAGGGTTGGAGGAGTTGAGCTATAGGGTAAGGCTGAACAGGCTGGGGCTGTTACCATCCACTTCCCTATATTCTATAGATTCGATGTCCTTTTCCCACAGTAAGTACTGATGCAAAATACTCGTTTAGTATCTCCCCCATTTTCTGTGGCTCCACAAAAAGGCCACCTTGCTGATCTTTGAGGGGCCCTATTCTTTCCCTAGTTACCATTTTGTCGTTAATGTATTTGTAAAAACCCTTTGGATTCTCCTTAATTCTATTTGCCAATGCTATCTCATGTCCCTTTTTTTCCCTCCTGATTTCCCTCTTAAGTACACTCCTACTGCCTTTATGCTCTTCTAAAGATTCACTCGATCTATCCTGTCTACACCTGATACATGCTTCCTTCTTTTTCTTAACCAAACCCTCAATTTCTTTCGTCATTCAGCATTCACTATACCTCCCAGCCTTTCCTTTCACCCTGACAGGAATATACTTTCTCTGGATTCTCGTTATCTCATTTCTGAAGGCTTCCCATTTTCCAGCCGTCCCTTTACCTGCGAACGTCTGTCCCAAGTCAGCTTTTGAAAGTTCTTGCCTAATACCATCAAAATTTACCTTTCTCAAATTTGAAACTTCAACTTTTAGATCTGATCTATCCTTTTCCATGACTATTTTAAATCTAATAGAATTATGGTCGCTGGACCCAAAGTGTTCCCCCACTGACACCTCAGTCTCCTGCCCTACCTTATTTCCCAAGAGTAGGTCAAATTTTACACCTTCTCTCATAGGTACATCCACATACTGAAGCAGAACATTTTCTTGTACACATTTAACAAATTCCTCTCCATCTAAACCCTTAACACTATGGCGGTCCCAGTCTATGTTTGGACTATGACTATTGCTCACAATTCATTCAACTATGCTTGCTGCTTTGTGATAATTCAAATTTCCATGTAATTGGGTAAAATGCCATTGCCATTTTGACTGGGACTGTAAAACAAAGAAGCATTTAAGGCAACTTTGTGAAGATACAAATTCAAATACTTTGAACATGGCAGAAACAGAATATATATTTATTGTAATCCTTTCAAAACAGAAATGAGCCACCTTCAGCTATACATTCTCCTTTTTCATGGCAAAATTGTATTGTTACACTTGATTTTTCCTACTGTGAAATAAGGTTTTCCTTTTATGGTAATAAATGGTCCAAACTTTTGTGAAAAATAAAAAAAGTCTGAAAAATGCATACCATTATTGATGGAAATCTTTCAGTGACATGTGGCAAGCAAGAAACATCTTGTGAATTGCAACTCAGAGCAAGTTGCAGGATCCATGCTAAAGTCCCATCATAGCTTTGCAAAAATAAAATCCCTATTATCCTCTGGGATTTTTATGAAGGTGCTATATTTAGAGAGTAATTGCCTGTTGAAATTGCCACAACAAGTTATTTGCATTTACAATTGTGGAGTCTCATTCTTTCACCCTGTGAATTGTTTTCGAGATGTTTTTAAAATGTCAAGCTTACTATGTACTTTCTTTTATCTTTTCTTTATCAATCTTCACCCTCACCCCCACCAGGTTTTCCTTTTTGTTTTTAATTTCTCTTTCTGTACCTGACTTGACAATGAATTCATCCAGTTTAACATATCTATCTTCTCATGCTTATTTTTCATTTCTTCAAAGACATTTGTTAAGGCAGTACATATTTGTCCCATTGTTCACCAAGGTCCCAGATGTTCAGTCTCTTTCATTATGTTATTATCAACTCAGACTTCAGGCTGATTTGTGAGAAAACATTCAGAATAAAATCTAGCAGGAAATGCCACAAAATGTCCGGCTGCAGCAAAATCTGATCCATTATCTTTTTGCTAATTTCCATTTGTCATGTAAACATACAATTTTAACAGTTTGCAATAAAATATTGCACCATTAGTAGTGAATTTCCATTAACCATCTTATTAGTTTGCTTCTGTTTTGATGGACACTGATAAAACATGATATTATTATGATTGGATATCGGTATCCATGCTCTTATTTGACTTGCTTCAATTCCAATCCCATTTGCCAGCACTTGGCCCACATCCCTCCAAACCCTTCCTATTCATATAACCATCCAGATGCCTTTTTAAATGTTTGATTACACTGGTTTTCATTTGTAGTGGGTTTAGTTTTAAATAGATAAGGGCAGGCATTGTGGAGATCAATGTTTCATTTCAGAGATCATTTTTATTGGTTCCCACAGGACTACTGGATTCAACATCCTGCATATTTCCAAAGGGTTGCCTTTCTAATGATAAATGCCCTGTATGATGGCTTCACTTTGATCTCAAGCATTCATAACTGTACATTAACTTGGTTTTGAATATTCCCTTCATCAATATTTTTGAATGATAATGATGCTCTGTTAGCGCTCTTATTGATCATCTTGTGAAGATCTGACCAATTGTGTTTAGATTGATAAATATCCTTGTTTTGATTAGACCATGACTTGTCTACGATAGATAATTCAAATTTAACTGATGACACCAAGCAGAAGAAATTGATTTATATTAAAATCACAGGAATAAATTTACACAAGACTCAATGTTTCCACTATTATGAATTATTCTACTCATAATTAAGTGAAAATGTAATTATAACTTTATTAAATACAATGGATAAATGCAATAAAACTAGTTACATTTATATAATTAATGTAATCCAGACATGACAATTACAAATTATACCATTTTCCTTAAGTAGTTTTAACATACATTGAAAAATTTAAAAGCAATAATCCAAAAAAACTGTTCTGATTGATGGTTACCAAGATGCAAAAGCTCTTCACAAACATCATTCAATATTTTACTAGTTTCATTATTCATTAGATGTCCTGAATGAGAAGATAAAAAGTTAAAAGTCCTGATGATTGTGTCAAAGATGTCTGTGTGGAAAAAATTACAACAGCAGAATATAGATAACCATTATCTTTGACTAAATGATGTGGGAGAGACCTATTAGTATAAGTGATGTAAGGGAGAGCTGTGTATTTCATCATTTTCCACTGTGAATGGATAAAGACAAGAGTCAGAATGATGACAGAAGAAAAACAGACTAAAGCTAATCTTAACTGTTGATTATAACATATTATCAAAGCTCTTTTTACTCAGAACAGTCAGCTGAACAGATGGATTAATTGTAGAACTGGGATGCTTTCAATGCTCCTTTGTTACATAAACTGTCAGTGTTGTACCAAATGTTTCAGATGATGTAAAAATCGGTGTTAAATGATAATTCTTCAAAATATAGATAAGATTCCCTACAGTGTGGAAACATGCCATTTGGCTCCATTAGTCCACACTGACACTCCAAAGAGTAACCCACCCAGACCCATTTCCCTCTGACTAAAGCACCTGACACTATGGACAATTTAGCGTGGCCAATTCACCTGGTTTGCTCATCTTTGGATTGTGGGAGGAAACCCATGCAGACATAGGGAGGATATGCAAAGCTCCACACAGACAGTCACCTGAGGCTGGAATCAAACCCAGGTCCCTGGCACTGTAAGACTGCAGTGCTAACTACTGAGCCACCATGCCACCCTTCATTATTGCTTCCCAATATATTTTTCAGTCTTCTGCATTATGGAAGTAGTCTATTTCTACTTTAGATGAACTAACCACATTAAATGGTTTAAATTAAGTTATATATTCAAAATAATTTATATTGATATGCTGTGGTCTCATACAACTTTTATGCCAATGCTACAAAGCTATATCACAGAATACGTATGAACAGAAGTAGATTACTCAATCCTTCATAACGACTGTACTAGTCAAGAAGATCATGGCTGATCTGCTTGTGTTTCAAATTTCAGACTCTCACCAACTCCTTTTCATTCCCTCACCAAGCAAGAATCTACCTCTCTGCTTTAAGAATATTCAATAACCATTGCTTTCTGTGTCAGAGAAATCCAAAGATACACAATCCTTTAAGGAAAAACAAGTCTCCTCATCTCCCTCCTGTAACTGCAACTGCTAATTTTAAAACAGGACTTCTTAGTTCTTATCTCACGCACAAAAGTTAGCCCATTCCACATCCTAATTGTCAAGACCACTCAGGATCTTATACACTTCAATCAAAGTCATGCCTCATTCTTCTAAACCTCAACAGGAATGAACCTAGCCTGTCCAACCTATCCTCATAAGACTATGCACTTATTCCAGGCCTCAATCTAATAAAGTTGCTCTGAAACACCTGCACTCTTTCCTTAAGTAATAAGATCAAAACAGCACAAGTTATTTGAGATAGGCCTTGCCAATGCCCTGTGTAACTGAAACAGAATATCCATACATTTATGTTCCGTTCTTCTCATTTTAAAGGATAGCATCCCATTAGCCATGAGCAGATATAGTGCCAATATATGCTCCATATTCCTGGGACACTGTGACAGACCTATGCCATATGCTGTAGTGGGTCATCCCAGAGGGCTGCAGTAGTGGGAGGCCACCATTTCTGTATGGTAGTGAAGGTCACTGCTGCACTAAAGCTCCAAACAACTGACTCCTTCCAGGGAGCAATGGGTGAGTAGTGTGGGATCTCTCAGTCATTTACCCACAAACATAATAGGACAGTGACAGATGCCTGCTGTGCAAGGTCACACCAGTTCACTCTGGTCCCCCAAGGGCAAGGTGAATTTTGCAAAGTGGACAATTGGATTTGCAATGTAGCTGGTTTTCCCCAGGTGCAAGGTACCTTTGACTGTACACATGTGACTCTGAGCAGGCTACAGCACAGCACTGCAGATATCTATTTCTTAGAAATGTGTGTTCACTGGCCTGGCAGCTGTCTTGGTTCATACATTTTGGAGCACTCCAATGTTTATGGTATTTGTAAGGGACTGTGTACCCTATAAGGCTAGTTAGAGGAGGACAAGGGCTACCTACTGTGGCTTTGGCTCCTGATACCATTGCACAACCCTCTGAGTGACATCGAGTGCAGATACAATGCTGCACGTGCTTGAACTAGGGCTAAGGTGAAGCAGGTGATGGGGCGGCTGAAGGTGAGGTTCCTCCACTTGGACCGGTCTGGGGTAGGCCTCCATTATAGTCCAGACAGAGATTGCCACATCACCCTGGCATGTTGCACTCTGCACATTTGGAGCAGTCAATGAGGCATTATCCTGGATGCTGAAGAACATGAGGAGCAAGACCAATCTGCTGAGAAGGAGGATGAGAATATTGGGTGGAGGGTATTGACGTTATCCGTGACACAGCTCGGCTGTAGTGCATGCTACAAGGTAGACAGAATCTTATTGATTCCCGCTTCGAATGAATAAGAGCTGAGTACAGAAAACAATTACTGAGTGCAACATTTCTCAGACATGATGCAGATATCTTGTGGCATGTTGATTATAAAGCAGCTTCTGATGGCTTCTTTTCTGTTGCCATTTCCTTTCTATAAATAAAAGCTCACATTTCTGCTCACCTTCTTCCAGTTGCTTGCCTGTGTGTGATGTTCCCCTACTGGTCTACAACAAGACGCAGGGTTACCACACAGGTTAGTATTGATTTAGAGGGTGTTTGGTGTCTGATGTAGTGTTTACAAAGTGACATGAGTGAGAGAATATGGTTTTATGTATGAGGGACTGTCAGCCACACTGGCTACTTGCAGTGAGCTCCTTTCCTGGTGAGGGGCAACACCAGATTGCCAATGCTAGTCTAGGCACACAACCTTTTAAAGATAGTACTGGCATGGGTGAGAATTGTGCCAAGTGGCAAGTTGTTCCAAGAATGACACACGGCAAGATAGGGCAGAAAGTGTAAACAAGAGACGCCTAAGAGAGATAGTTAACTATTGTGGCAAGTTGGTCATAGAGGGTGAGTAAATTTTCTGGGACTCAAAGTAAAAATTCATCCAAAAAAAGTCAACACAACTCAACCAAAAAAACATGATTCATACCATCATACCAAATGCCCATCACCGTGATTGAATGGCGGAGTGGACTCGATGGGCCGAATGGCCTTACTTCTATTCCTATGTCTTATGTCTTATACCTGGACTTGAAACGAATTCCTAATGAAGGGTTTATGCTCGAAACGTCGATTCTCCTACTCCTTAAATGCTGCCTGACTTGCTGTGCTTTTTCAGCACCACACTCTTGACACTGATCTCCTCCATCTTCAGTCCTTACTTTCTCCTTGGAACCAATCTTCTCTATTTCAAACTAAATATACAATTCAATCAGTTTGGGGTGCCTGTACTCTGAGATTACTCATTAATATCCAGTTACATCACACAATACTGTAGCCAGGAAGTTGCTGGGCTTCCAGACGTAAGAATTGGCCAACAAAGTGGAATTGTGGAAACTAAAAAGATTAAAGACTTGTTGAAACTAAAAAGATTAAAGACTTGTCGAATAAACATTCTGCAAATTCCAGTTGGAAAATACAGTCAGGGCACAACACTGGGGAATGAACAAGAACCTCTCAGCCTAAGTGAGTGCTAATAGACACAACTGTTATCAAAGGGAACATTTGCATTTGAACCCTTCCCTGGGACAGAATGACACTTGGTCTTCATCAACTACGCTTTGAACAAAGGAAGGAATACAAATGATCTAAGGTACTACTGTTACCCCTGGAATGGTCAATGAAGGACTGCAGTCTGATTGGAGAGCTCAATAGAATTTTCTGGAAATGTGCCAGAAAAGTATATAACTCTGGATTTGACCTTGGAAAAGCATAGAGACTCCACTAACAGACAAATGACATGCAAGGTGAAAGAAAACTCTCCTTTAATGGAGGCATGAGACCAACTTCTGTGGAGAGATAGAGAGAGAGCTCAGCTCTATGAACTTCACCAACCTGTCTTCAAACTCAAGTGTGCAAGGATGTATTTCTGGGAAACTCAGATAGCTAGAAAGGGTTTCATAAATGAGCATTGAGTAGTTTGCTTATTTTTTTGACTATTGGTTTAATAAAATTGTGTCTGTTTTATCAGTATCCAACTTGTCTATTTGTTGGCTTCAACACTACAAGGTACCTGGGTAGATATGTTTTAAACAATATATTGGTCAAAGTGTTTGGACACGTGTACTTTGTTATGAATTACAATAGCTGAAAATGTGTTGCCCTTGGCTCATGCCCGAAACATCGATTCTCCTGCTCCTTGGATGCTGCCTGACCTGCTGCGCTTTTCCAGCAACACATTTTCAGCTCTGATCTCCAGCATCTGCAGTCCTCACTTTCTCCTATGAATTACAATATCAAGTGCAAAGTGACCTGCTCTCTGTTTAGTTCCAGAACATCCTTCTTTAAGACAAATACTATCTCAAATGAATTCTATTATCAATTCTATAAGAATCCTATCAGCAACTCATCAAGCAGTCCACTCCAGCCTGCTTTATATAGTTTATATGCAGATTAAATTCAATCATAATTTTAGCTGCCCTTTTATTGCCCTTTTATTGCAAGCACTCAATATTACTTCTTGTATACTTTGCCCCTCATTGTGTTTAATGTTAGTAGTTCAGGCGTCAACTATCTCACGATATAATGTTATTTCCCCAGTACCACAAACCAGTACCTACTTTTCTCGCATTATCTTTGATCCATGTATTCATCTCCATAAATGGATTATAAATAGATATGAAAAATTCTATGTCTTAAATAAAGAATTTGTTTTCAAAAGAAAACCACGTAAATCAAATCTCATAAAATAGGAACTCCACATATTCTTGTTTACTTCTTGAAATAAAATGTGACAGATTTAATGGGTCACTGATTATTATATTTTAGAGAATGTAATTTTAATCTGGATTCTGGTATTTCATTACATTTTCCTGATCAAACAAATTTTTACTTAATATTTGCACAACATCATAGGCTGAAGAGCCAGTTCCTTAACTGCACTGTTCTATGTATTCCCACTGTAATATTCTCAGTGTATAATACCAAATTGAGAAATGCAGCAGATAAGGTGGAAGAAACAATTGAGCTGCAAGCCTGCTGAGTTCCAATATGAACATCCCAAAGTCATTCTATTATTGGCACAGAGGATAAAACTGTAGCACCCTTTGTGATAACCACATGCTCAAAGGTTAATGGCAAAGCAATGATCACATGCACCAAAATCACACACCAATTCATGATGGACTCCTGCACAATCCATGAAGTTGTGGGAGGGGATTCATTTCCATATATGTTTCTGGAAGTCATGAAGAGAGATGTCTTACAAAGATAAAAAAAGTCTCAAAATATAGGAGAAGACCACCCAGCAACCACCCTTTGTCTGGTAGTCTTTCATGAAACATCAATTTTGAACAGACATTGAACAGTTGGTTTGCTGTTCATGTATTTGTCTGAAATTCAGAGCCTAAATGGGCTGTGCATAGGACAGCACACCCATGGGGCAAGCTGAAGGCTTCTGTTCTCCATGCTTAAAATGTTAGGCTCTTTCTATCATACTATTAGCTCTATTGTCCAGGCAACATTATCCTTAGTGATTTCAGGGACAATTGGCTGGAGGATGAACAAGGTCAGATGCATTTTCCAAAGACATTCCTCAAGTCTGTTAAATTTCTCAAATGGATCCAACTGTACACCAAACCATAACCTGCTCCCTTCTTTTACAGTCGCTATTGGGAGCTAGGTGTGTACTCCTAGGTGACAGCTTTGGCTCGGTGGCAACACTGACTTCTTTGAGTCAGAAAGTAGGGTCAGGTCTTGCTCTACTGAGAATATAATCTAAGACAGTATGTTCATGCAATACTAATGAAGTTTGGTTTCCTCTCAATTGGAAGTCCAACATTTCAAAAGTGATATTAAGCCATCTGTCATCACTGCTAAGTGTAAGAGATTGGTTGGTATTATTCTAAGGAAAGTTGTCTCAAATGTCTTAACAAACATCTGTTGCTACTTCCTTAATAAACTGTTTAGAAATGTCATTACACACCTCTGGAGCAAGCGAAACTTAAACCAGCATCTCCTGGGTCATGGATAGGGACAACATTAGTACACCCCAAAATTAGTGAATCCTCAACAAAGATCTAACCCTAACCCAATATCATTAAAAACAAATTATCTGGTTATCATCTCTGATTTGGGACTTGGTGTGTTCCTTTTTTTAGTATTACAACAACAAACATGGCTCAAGAGCACTTTATTGACTGTCAAACATATTGAAACAGCCTGTGCTGTGAAAATGTTTTTGTTTATAAATACTAAAAGAAACTGAATTGGAAATCTTACTATTTCAATCATGTATCTAAATTAAATATTTATTAATAAATATTTAACCATTCAAGGTTATATAGAAAGTTAGATTGAAATTATGCCAGTTATAAGTGGTAAATGAAGCTATTTTAAAAAAAGCAAAAATAAAAAAACTGAATATTTATGACTATATTATTTTTACAAGTATGAGATCTGAAGTCTTTTTTTGATTTTATCTGGCATATTCAAGACAGCGGCCCTCAATTATTACCATAATAAGAACATTACCAAATATACTTGTCAAACATTGGTTGTTTGTCCTCAACCTTTTACGTTGTTAAGACTGGGAAAACATTGAAATACTAAGTCCTGGCTATATGCTAAAATATTCTGGTGTTATTTCCCATGAGCAGATAGATACAAGTGATAACTTACTTTTTATGTAAAAACGGAAGGACAAAAATCTGAGATTGCATGTCTAAGTCCTTGAGGAATAATAGGCATTATAAACATATCCATCATTTCTTAGTACATTATTCCCTTTTGTTAAATAAATCATATTTTGACAACATATCTATAGCTTTTATTCTCCAAGCATTTCTAAGTTAGCAAGGTCATACATCAACCCCAAATCAAGTCGGTGATAGTATGTAGTTAGAGTAAAGGGCTAGATTTTTAGTCTGGGGTCAGGAACTGAAAGTCGAGATTAATTTCATGTTCCAACTCTGTAAAGCATGTTCCTAACATGTTCATTCAGATCTTTAAGGGTTGGCCATTTCACAGCAAAGAATGGACTTGCCACCCATTTATATATAATGGACTAGCTGCAACAGGAGGCCCAATTGCCAAGGCAGGACTGCTTATTAATGATGGAAAGAAAGATAGGTCTCTCAACATAGTAGTGCACTCTTAAACAAAGAGCAACATTTTCACATTAACAATGAAACAGTTACAAGGTCCTGACTGTGAAAGGTAACCCCCACTCAAGAAATGACCAGCTACCTCAGGTGTGACATACTGGCAATGACTGTGACAGGTTTAGGAGATCTCTCATCCTGGTTAAACACCTGCCCAATATCTCCAGCCTTCATTGCTGCCAAACCACTCAAGCATAGTCTTGATTTAAAGTTCTTGTGCTATTTGCTTCCAAATCTTTTCATGGCCTTAGCATTCTCTATCTCTGTAATCCCTTTAGCCACACAACCTTCCGAGATATCAGCATTCACTTAATACCGACCTCTTGAGCAACACCAGATTTAATCATTCCACTACTGGTAGCCATGTCTTCAAGTCTTTAGAAAGTAATTTTGAGAATTGCTTCTTGTGAGCCCCGCTGGGATGTTTGTTTTTGCATTAAAGATGTTTTGTAATTTGAAGTTGCTACTGTTGTTATTTTCCTTCAAAACTGTAAACAGCAGGGCACATCTTCAGGGCAACTATAAGAAATTAGCATTGCAAACGTCAGAGGAAACAAATGTAAACCAATTATTCAATGCACTATAGTAGTCTAGATTAAAGAAACAAAGAAACAAACTAGATTAAAGAAACCCACAAATACATGTGGGTTCCTCTCGGCAAGTGATACAAATTAGAAAATCATAGAAATGCACCCATAGTCTCTTAATATTGATTCATTTGTCATGTCGAAACTGAAAGTTAGATATTAGAAGGTTTTACAGAAATAATGCATAAGCATTTTTTAAAATCGCTATTACACCCCTGAAATCAGAAATATTGGACTGATCTCACCCAAAAATTTGGCTGAGTATAGTATTACTGACTCTGCGCCACATCACCACAATGCTGCTCTCACACCATTTTATAGTCAACAGTGGCTAAATACTTAAAGTTGCAGGGATCACGGATGCCATGTTTAACTTCAGCTAACACATTATGGTAAATGCTGTTGGCCTGGTCTGATGTAGCATGTTCCTTGTGGAACAATGTGCTGCATTGTATATGGCGCAGTTGTATTTGAAGGTTGCATAATGGATTCATGCTTGCAGAGGATGGCACTTGCCACTCTTTGCTTGTAAACCAGTTAGCCTTCGAAATGAAGTAATGAAACATGGGTGACTTCAACAATATTGCTATTGTCGCAGTTTCCAGAGTATCTGGCTTAGACTTGTAAGATGTGATGCCAGTGATATCAGATGCATTGTATATTGATGGAATGGAACTTTTTCCAGTTGATTAACTCAGCTCTGTTACGATATTGACCTTTCAATGTAATGTGTACATAGTCTCGCTGCATCAGGAGGGGGAAGAGAGTTTGTTGGCAAAGATCACTGCCTGAGTGCAACATTGACATCGCCATAGCAAAACAAGCTGAAGCAACAATCAGGTTTTTTATTATTCATTCACAGCATCAGGGAGTCACTGTCTATGCCAGCATTTATTGCCCAGAGAGCAGTTGAGAGTCAACCACATTGCTATGGGTCTGGAGTCCCATGTAGGCCAGACCAGGTAAGGATTGCAGTTTCCTTCCCAAAAGGCCATTATTGAACCAGATGGGTTTTTCCAACAATTACCAATGGATTCACAGTCATTAATGGACCCTTAATTCCAGATTTGTTTTAAATGGAATTCAAGTTCTACCATCTGCCATGTCAGGATTTAAACCCGGGTCCCCAGAACATTATCTGGGTCTCAGGATTAACAGTCCAGTCATAATACCACTAGGCCATTGCTTCCCTTTAAAGAGTGGCATAAATTGCATCATTATCCTTCTTGATATTTTTGTGGTTCAAGTATCCTAAGACCCCAAAGGGGGCCCTCACGGATCCTGAGAAGCAGCTGGTTGCATATAAATTTTGTACAACTCTCATCTTGATGGCCACCAGAGTAAGATGGCCAACCACTACTTTAAGTTGTAGGTCCCACTTCAGCATTGTTCCATGACAGTTTCCTGGGATAAAGGTAAAAACAATGACTGCAGATGCTGGAAACCAGATTCTGGATTTGTGGTGCTGGAAGAGCACAGCAGTTCAGGCAGCATCCAAGTAGCTTCTTGGATGCTGCCTGAACTGCTGTGCCCTTCCAGCACCACTAATCCAGTTTCCTGGGATGTCTGTGGCAACAATGCACCTTACTCATCTGTAAGAAATATCATACAGAACGATACTTTGGGATATTTGTACCTATTCTACACCCTGAGGGGAGCTCCAGCTGCAAGCTTTTCATGTGTATGCTATTTGGCATCTGCTGAAGATTGCTGCTGGTCTGGGGCTTGACGACCCAATATTTTCTGCTTGGTTTCTTGGCATCTTTGGTGCCTTTTGGCCCCAGTGGCGATGAAACATCTAGTGGTAAGATCCATTGCTCAAGGTTCTGATGAACCTGTGTGGTTAATATCACAAACGAACCAACTGCCCAGTAATGTGAGCAGTCAGCATTCACATCACACACACATGAAGATTTACTATAGTCCTTAATCAAGTGGGCCATGAAACATTCCAACACAGAAGGCCTGAAAGACCTCTACATGAAACCTTTGGCATTGGGACCATAAGCTGATGTAGGCAGCATAGATCATGTCATGCAAATCTGATCGGAGATTGTTCAGCAGCTGCAAGATGGTGACAGGCAAAGCTCCTCTGCTCCACCCACTCGTTATTACTTTTTTTTCTTTCTTTCTCATTTTTTTACCTCCTTCCTGTGTTTTATTTTACAACTAATGACTTTTTGAAGAACTGGTGAGCCCAGGAGGGGAATCCTGCATGGAGGCCGGTGCGGGGAAGCAGTCCCAGAGCTAGGGCTGGTGAACAGGAAGCAGTCCTGGAGTGGAGGCCGGTGCAGGGAAGCAGTCCCAGAACAGAGGCCAGTGAAGGGGAAGCAGACCCAGAGTGGAGGCCGGTGAGGGGGAAGCAGTCCCAGAGGAGAGGCCAGTGAGGGGGAAATAGCCCCGGAGGAGAAGCCAGTGACGGGGAAGCAGTCTGGAGCAGAAACCGGTGCAGGAAAGCAATCCCGGAACAGAGGCCAGTGAGGGGGAAGCAGATCTAGAACAGAGGCCGGTGAGGGGGAAGCTGACCCGGAACAGAGGCCAGTACAGGGAAGCAGTCCTGGAGTGGAGGCTGGGGAGAGGAAGAGGTCCCAGAGATAACGTATCTTATAGCAGCTGAGAGCTGGTGTGAAGGGAACTGGAGGCATGAATAGAGCAGAGATAGTCATTGGACTGGGCTGTAATGCGGGTAGTCAGACCATGTGCTGAAGCCCCTGTGCTCAGCTACTGTAATACAATGTTTATTTGTGATTTGCTTACCTGACTGTAATGTCTATCCTTTTAACTGTCTTATTTCTAACGTACTCTAAGGATCACTGTAAGGTATTGCAACTACTTTTTTTTCTTCTTTTTGTACCTAAGATTTGTCGCTAGGTACTTGTATCTAAGATGGCACCATAAAAGGTGACATTGTAAAACTTTTCACTGTACCCCTGTACATCTGTACTTGAACACATGACAGCAAAGGATATTCTATTCTTAAATGCAGTTGGATTATTGAAACCTCCCACTACCCACATCAATAGTCACCTCCTCAACCAAGAAAGGCAGCATTGCAATTAAGAAAAAAGTAGTGAATACTGATAATAGACAATAGACAATAGATGCAGGAGTAGGCCATTCTGCCCTTCGAGCCTGCACCGCCATTCAATATGATCATGGCTGATCATTCCTAATCAGTATCCTGTTCCAGCCTTATCTCCATACCCCTTGACTCCACTATCTTTAAGAGCTCTATCCAATTCTTTCTTAAATGAATCCAGAGACTGGGCCTCCACTGCCCTCTGGGGCAGAGCATTCCACACAGCCACCACTCTCTGGGTGAAGTAGTTTCTCCTCATCTCTGTCCTAAATGGTCCACCCCGTATTTTTAAGTTGTGTCCTCTGGTTCGGCACTCCCCCATCAACGGAAATATGTTCCCTCCTGCCAGAGTGTCCAGTCCTTTCATAATCCTATACGTTTCAATCAGATCCCCTCTCAGTCTTCTAAACTCAAGGGTATACAAGCCCAGTCGCTTCAGTCTTTCCATGTAAGGCAATCCTGCCATTCCAGGAATTGACCTCGTGAACCTACGCTGCACTCCCTCAATAGCCAGAATGTCTTTCCTCAAATTTGGAGACCAGAACTGTACACAGTACTCCAGGTGTGGTCTCACCAGGGCCCTGTACAGCTGCAGAAGCACCTCTTTGCTTCTATACTCAATCCCTCTTGTTATGAAGGCCAGCATGCTATTAGCCTTCTTCACGACCTGCTGTACCTGCATGCTTGCCTTCATTGACTGGTGGACAAGAACACCCAGATCTCTATGAACAGCCCCTTTACCTAATTTGATACCATTGAGGTAGTAATCTGCCTTCCTGTTCTTGCCACCAAAGTGGATAACCAGACATTTATCCACATTAAACTGCATCTGCCATGCATCTGCCCACTCACCTAACTTGTCCAGGTCACCCTGTAATCTCCTAACATCCTCATCACATTTCACCCTACCACCTAGCTTTGTGTCATCAGCAAATTTGCTAATGTTATTGCTGATACCATCTTCTATATCATTTACATATATTGTAAAAAGCTGCGGTCCCAGCACGGATCCCTGCGGTACCCCACTGGTCACTGCCTGCCATTCTGAAATGGAGACGTTAATCACTACCCTTTGTTTCCTATTAGCCAACCAATTCTCTATCCAATCTAGTACTTTGCCCCCAATCCCGTGCGCCCTAATTTTACTCACTAACCTCTTGTGTGGGACTTTATCAAAAGCTTTCTGAAAGTCCAGGTACACTACATCCACTGGATCTCCCTCGTCCATCTTCCGAGTTACATCCTCAAAAAATTCAAGAAGATTAGTCAAGCATGATTTCCCCTTCATAAATCCATGCTGACTCTGTCCTATCCTGTTACTATTATCCAGATGTGCCGTAATTTCATCCTTTATAATAGACTCCAGCATCTTTCCCACCACTGAGGTCAGACTAACTGGTCTATAATTTCCTGCTTTCTCCCGCCCACCCTTCTTAAAAAGTGGCACAACATTAGCCACCCTCCAATCCTCAGGAACCGACCCCGATTCTATTGAACTCTGGAAAATAATCACCAGCGCATCCACGATTTCCCGAGCCACCTCCTTCAGTACCCTGGGATGCAGGCCATCAGGTCCCGGAGACTTATCAACCTTCAGACCTAACAGTCTCTCCAACACCAAATCCTGTTCAAGGTATGAGGAAATCAGCCCCATACTCTTTTTGCAGACTATGAATCCTTTGGCTGACTTTATAAGTTGTAGTCCAGAGGTGACCCTTTTAAAGTCTTTTATGATTTAAAAGAATACATTCTCTGCCCACTCTAGTTGTGGTTACAGCCATTTTTAGACCCGGATAAAACAGCTCATGTTTCACAATCAATCACAAACTAGGCTTGTTAATCTGGAGGGCCCCCACCAAATCTAGGTATTGCTTTCTTCCTTGTACTCCTTGTTTCCCCGGCCAGTTCCAAACTACCACACACACATTCTCACTCAACTCTTTTATTAAGTCTTTACCACTCAGTATTCCCTCCTAAACTCTGGGCCTTCAGCTTGATCATACCATCTATTGTAATGTACTGCCCTGCTTTTGAAGTCAGGGTGTTGTGATCATCAATTGCTAGCTCCTTCCACGGTAACACTTGTATGTCAATGTCCAACCTTATGTGTTGAGATACCCCCTTTTCACAATTATTATCCCCTCAGAAATCCAGAATGCTGTCTCCAATCTCCACAATTGACTTCCCCAACTTCCCTACCACAATGGTGGCCAATGATTTTCACTTATCAGATCCCCAGGACTCAGCATGGCCCATCCTCACTGAAATAACTGCACAGAGGTTGGTTCCCATCACCAAGTCACCGTTTACTTACTAATGCACGCCAACCAATCTGGAGTCAGTCCTTAACTGAGAAGACTCTAATCTGCTTTTTTTGGTCAACCACGGCTTTCCTGATTGGCCCAGATCAAAACCTCAATTAAGAAACTCATATTCAATGAGGTCTACCTGGTTCCAGTCACTAAACCCACCCTTCCCTCCTGCCACCCGTCCACAATTACCTTGGAAGAATATCCCCAACAAATGAGTGACTGGAACCCTGACTGATCTCTGTGCAGATCCCCAGTTGAAGCTGCTAGTCTCTATACTGGTTGCACTGTACCTGCAGTACTGATGGGCAACACAGTGGCTTGGTGGTTAGCATTGCTGCCTCACAGCTCCAGGGACCTGAGTTGGATTCTAGCCTCAGATAACTGATTGTGTGGAGTTTGCACATTCTTCCCCTGTCTGCATGGGTTTCTTTTGGGTGCTCTGGTTTCCTCCCACAGTCCAAAGATGTGCAGGTTAGGTGGATTGGCCATGCTGAATTGCCCTTAGTGTCCAGGGATGTGTAGACTAGATGGATTAGCCAGGGGAAATGCAGGGTTAAACAGTGGGGAGGATGGATTGGTCTCTAAAGGGTCAGTGTGGACTCAATGGGCTGAATGGCCTGCCTTCACACTGCAGGGACTCTATGATCATGGGTGGCTCCTGGGTTTGTAATGATATGGAACCCCTGATCTTTTCCTGACCCCACACAGCCAACTGAGCTTGGCCTTGCACTGAGATCAGACAACACCCTTGACTGACTGTGACAGGATCCCCCTAAGCATCCAACAAATTCCTTGACGAGACCAAGGTCTGTTCCCGTTTGAAAATTCAAGACACAGCCATTCGATTGAAACATATGCAGTGTGTCTGCTGTATAATCTGCTTGCCTGTGATGTCTGAGATATATTGAAGCAGCTTAGTGCTGTATAGCAACATGTCCACCCTTTGACTGATCACTGCTGATGACCCTGACAAGCTGCCTGGCTTTGTGCCTGAATTAGGCAAAAGTGAGGACTGCAGATGCTGGAAATCAGAGTCTAGATTAGAGTGGTGCTGGAAAAGCACAGCAGGTCAGGCAGCATCTGAGGAGCAGGAGAATTGATGTGTCGGGCAAAAAATGAAGGGCTTTTGCCCAAAATGTCGATTTTCCTGCTCCTCGGATATTGCCTGACCTGCTGTGCTTTTCCAGCACTACTCTAATCTAAGCTTTGTGTCTCAACTGAAAGACAGATGGTATGTGCATTCTGAATGAGGTGGCAAATTGCAAAAAGACATGGCAAGCCAGGCAGAGATGATGTGATCATCCTGCAGGAATGAAAAAGTTAGGAAAGCAACTACAGACTTGAAGTACACTGTGCCCTAATGCATCTGTCCCTCTGTGCAGAGCAGCCTTGTAGCAGCATTACAATGAAAGGGCTCAGTGTGCTCCAACGTGCAGCAGTAAAGGTATAACTGTATTTGAATTGAGTCAGAAAAGTGGGATGAAGAGATGGTGAGGCTGGTGATGCCAATGTCCATGGATAAAGTCTCTACCTATGCAGCATGCCCTGAGCTGTTCAGCACTGTTGGTAGAAATGGAGATGCTGAGGAGCGGGCATTGAGCTGGAGCTGCCAGGCACCCTGTTCTGATTTTCATGTCAAGAATGGTCACTATCTACTTTCTTTGCAGCACACAGGAGAATAGAAAATTCTTTAATGAGGTGACAATTGCTTATAACGTGTGCAAATAGACCACTCATCACTCATTGCTGAAAGTCTCATCACAACAATCAAACCCTGGATGGAGAAACAAACATTTTATTTCAACACTAAGAATAATTTCTCTGAACATGACATATTTTGCCAAAAGCTCATCACCTCCCAGGTTGTACAGAGGTTGGGACAATTCAGCTGCCTTAGCTGCAAAATTGAGCTTAAAGTACTTCAATTGTGTATTTCTTCAGACTTAGTGTCAGAGACAAATGTCAGTCAAGACATTGTTGGACTAATGTCATGGTGTTAATTAAGACAAGAAAATCTATGGCTTGCAAATAACCATCTTGAAATGTTAAGATTATCACTATTTTATAAAGATTAGTTGTCCAGTGATAGTGCCCCTTCCTCTGAATCAGAAGAACCAGGCTCTTGTGCCTCTGCTGCACAATTTGTACTGACCTCTCTGACGGGATTAAAAATACCTAGAATTTAATTCTCATTTCTTTGAATGCTTTGAACTTTGACTATCATAGAATACAAATAAAGAAGCAATTAACCCAAGTGGAAGTGTTCTTTCTTCATAAATGACAGTTCTGCTCATTCTATCCTTTTGCACAAATATTGATGATGCATACGTTTATCTGGCAGTGTCCGTACACTCTTATTTAGATTTCATTTGAGGGTGGAACTTAACAGAGTGCACCTGAGACTAGCTGGTCTGCTGCAGTGAATAATTTGAGTCTGAAGATTATATTCAATCCATGTGGCACTGAGGTTCATTGCATATAAACTGATAATACAGTTGCCTGCAACAACAAGATAAATTCTTATCACAGTGATGTTCTCGACTTTCCAACTCAGCAGCAACAAGGTGACCAGGTTTAAGTTTTGCCTCACAAATCAATGATCGAGTGTCCCTGAAGTCCTGCACAAGAATCCACTGAAGGAATATCAGTCAAGTAGCACAGATAATTTGCTTGTCCTACAATGTGAGCTGCAATATTCTCATGAGGGATTCTGTTGTGTCAGAAATTGACATACGATATGGTATATGGATCTATACATATCAGGGTTATATTCTCTAACAGTTAGATGCAATTGAATAGATGAATTTTTAAAATGTCTCAATAGTTTCTCTACTAAAGCAAGGATATTTATCTGGTTTCCTACGCTGTTCTAAGATTACTGTGGTCATTCCTAATGCAGTCAATTTGTATGACTGAATATACTTCTGTGAAGTGGTGAGAATTCCAAACCACTAATCATGTCTCTTGATTAGGTTTAGTAGTAAAACACTGCTAAATAAAATTATTTTGTTGCAACTTGTTATGTTTGGAGCATGAATTATGCATGGTTTTTCCTATGCTACATAAAGAGATATGTTTAAAATGCCTGCAAAGTTAAAAGCCATAAGAAGTACTCAGATGAAGAGAAAGGTGGAAGGAGGTTTTCAAAAGAACTATTAGCCTAAAGAGAATTTTGATGGATGTTTTTCAACAAACATTTTCAACATGGATGCCTTAGTAACAAGTGTTCCTCCCTGCTAGGCAAAGCTATTGACAGGTTAGAACTTCTTGTGAAACATTGTGGGCTGTGATTTATAATTGGCTTCAAGCCACTCCTGTGCTATAAAAAATGGAAGTCATGCTGTCAACCTATAAAGCAATGCAAATAGATTCAGGCTCCTTTTTTTTTGAATAGACCAGTTCTGGGCTGCCTCTGTTTGTAACTTCACAATAGGAGCCAGCAAGAAGAACATTTCTCAAGGGCTTCCATATTGCTAGGATAATCAATGTTTGTGGGAAGACATCAATTATAAAGGTTTCCACTTCAAATGAGGACCTATTTTTTCTTAGACTTCAGTGTTCCATGGAAAGTTTAAAAAATCTTCAGGTCCAATGGCAAATAAAATCTATGTATATGCTAGTAGTTAAATGTCAATAATTAAAAACAAGTAAAAAAGCAATGTCTCACTGTATAAAAAGAAACTGTTATGCTAACAAATGTGGAGTAACATGTTTATCTTGAACATGTTTTAAGATTTGTTTGAACTGAATAATTAATATATAGCTAACGACATTAACGTTATCATATACTGAATCAATCATAAACTATCAGACAATGATACTATTTAGAATGAAATTTAGTGGATGGGATCTGTTTATGTTTATGCCTGTATAAAGGTATATAAGCAATACATATTTTCCATTGCTAAGCAAATTCTGAGTCTAAAGATGTGCAAGGTGGGTGGATTGACCATACAGAATTACTCATAGTGTCCAGGGATGTACAGGCTAGGTGGATTAGCCATGGGAAATGCAATCTTACAGGGACAGGGTAAGGGTGCGGATCTGGGTAGGATGCTTTTCGGAGGGTTTGTGTAGACTCGATGGGCTGAATGGCCTGCTTCCACAATATCGGGATTCTGTTCTATGAATATTATTCTGGGGAAAATTTCAACAGATATTTCAACAGAAGCAAACATGATGTGCTTCAATAATCTACAGAGAATTATCAGAATATTAACAAAATAATCACCCGTAAATAAGAAACTACTCTTGGTTTGAAGTAACAATCTTGAACCATGGATAGATGGTGCAAAAACATGTCAACTGGTCAAATACTTGCATTCTGAGCATATGATTGGTTCTGAATAAGTTCAAATTTGTCCTTCCTTCCAGTAAATTGCATACATTTAGAGTAACTGAAGATGGTGAACATTAAAACCTGTATAGGAAAAATTTGTTTGAGTGCAAAGTTATCTCCTTCAGGCTTGACTAAATAATACATTAATGAAACAAGCTTCTAATAATTACATCCAGGCAAAAGTCAAAGATACCAGATCAAAGGGAGCATGTGATTAACATCAACCAAGTGTTTTCATTATCAAGCGGATAAACCGCTCTTGAACTGTAATAATATAAATAAAAGGACTTTTTTTTTACTCTAGTACATTTGTAATTGCTTGTCTTAGGTGCGAGTGTTCATGCTATTTTCATTTTGACCAATTTATGCTAATATTTTAAAATCATGACATAGTTATTTAATTTCCACTTAGTATTCAGGTTGATGGTATTATATTGACGCAATCAAATGAAATGTTGTGTACATGAAAATAGTTGTCCATGAGTTTTCAAGCTAACTGTTAATATTAGAATGAAATAACATTGTGCAGAATTAACAGAGTAGCCCTCAATTCTTTGGAGTGAACATCATTGCACGCTATTTACAAGAAGGCAATAATTCAAATCAAATAACCAGATTTACAGCTCCATTATAACAGGACCATGTAAATAATGATTACCCATGGTTCAGATATCTGAACAAGCGTAAGTTGATTTTCTTTTAGGATACAGATTAATAGGAGTGAAAGTGATAAATAGACAAGGTCTTTTCCCTGGGATGGGGGAGTCCAGAACTACAGGGCTGAGGTTTAGGCAGAAAGGGGAAAATTTAAAAGGGACCTAAGGGGCAACGTTTTCAAACAGAGGGTGATGTGTGTATGGAATGAGCTACCAGAGCAAGTTATGGAGGCTGGAACCATGACACCATTTAAAAGGCATCTGGATGGGTATGTGAATAGGAAGAGTTGAGAGGGATATGGGCCAAATGCTGGAAAATGGGACTGAATTAATTTAGAATATCTGGTCAGCATGGATGAGTTAGCCTGAAGGGTCTGTATCCATGCGGCACATCTCTATGACTCTAAATTAGGACTCCAAAAATTCTAATTTTATTCATGACATTTAAAGAAAGGGAAAGGGATGTGATCAAGAGGAATGATTAAAGATATGAATATCATGTAGTATGACACACATATCTATGTATTTGCAGGTAAACCAACTCAGTTTATGTATGACCAACAGAATTCCAACATTAGAATATGTACAAGTCAAATATTCAGTTGTGCACTGACTGAAAAAGTGCTAGAAGCAGATTTAATATTAAGTTTCAAAAGGAAATTAGTAAATATCTGAAAAGGAAGATTTTGCAGAAAAATAGAGTAGGAATTTTACAGAGAAATAGTAGAACCAACTCTCTCATAGAACCAGCACAGACTGTATGAGCTGAATGGCTACTTACTGTACTATACATGTCACACAACACCAGGTTATAGTCCAACAGGTTTATTTGGAAGTACAAGCTTTTGAAACACTGCTCCTTCATCAGTTAGCTGGTGGGGCAGGATTATACGACACAGAATTTATAGCACAGGACACTTAATCTTTTACTATAAATTCTGTGTCCTATGATCTTGCCCCACCAGCTACCTGATGAAGGAGCAGCGCTCCGAAAGCTTGTACTTCCAAATAAGCCTGTTGGACTATAACCTGGTGTTGTGTAATTTTTAACCTTGTCTACTCCAGTCCCATACTGGCATCTCCACATCATGACTATACATGTCAGCAGAGATGGTGAAATGGGTTTGGATCCATCATAACAGATTGGAGAATTTCAATTCAATTAATAAAAAAAAGCTGGAATTGGGTCTCATGATGCTGCCATTTGCCAGTTTGTAATTGAAACCCATTGGTTCATTAATTTGTAAGGTTCATCATTTACATAAATTGTTTGGGTGATCATTTAGGAGGCATGGTTAGCAAGTTTGTGGATGACACTTAAATTGCTGGTGTAGTCGACAGTGAAGAAGGTTATCTAAGATTACAAAGGGATCTTGATCAATTGGGTCAATGGACTGAGGAGTGGCAGATGAAGTTTAATTTGAATAAATATGAGGTATTTAAACTCACCATGGACTACTCTCTACTATCTGCCTCATTCTTGGACACATGCATCTCCACCAAGGATGGACACCTTAGCACCACACTCTACCACAAACCCACAGACAACCTCATAATGCTACACTTCTCCAGCTTCCACCCAAAACATATTAAAATAGCCATCCCCTGTGGATAAGCCCTACGCATACACCGGATCTGCACAGATGAGGAGGAACATGACAGGCACCTGGAAGTACTCAGAGATGCCCTCATAAGAACAGGGTACGATGCTCAACTCATCGACCGCCAGTTCTGACGTGCCACAGCAAGGAACCATAATTGCCTCCTTAGGAGACAGACACGTGCTGCAACCGACAGGTTACCCTTCGTTGTTCAGTACTTCCCAGGAGCTGAAAAACTATGCCATGTTCTTTGTGACCTGCAACACATTATCAATGAGGATGAACACTCGCCAAGACCTACCCCACACCTCCACTGCTAGCCTTTAAACAACTGGCAAACCTCAAACAGATCAGTGTTCGTAGCAAGCTGCCCAGCTTTCAGGACAACTCCATACAACCCTGTAACAGTCGTCACTGCGAGATGTGTCAGAGTGTGGACATAGATACTACCATTACACATGGGGACACCTCCCACCATGTATGTTTTTGGTACTCATGTGACTCAGCCAACGTTGTCTATCTTATACGTTGCAGCCAAGGATGCCATGAGGCATGGTACATTGGGGAAACCGAGCAAAGGCTACGACACAACAATCAACAAATAGGAGTGTTCCTCCCAGTTGGGGAACACTTCAGTGGTCCAGGACATTCGACCTCGGACCTTCAGGTGACCATCCTCCAAGGTGCACTTCAGGACAGGCAGCAGTGAAAATTGGCCAAGCAGAGGCTGATAGCTAAGTTCGGTACTCATAGGGAGGACCTCAACTGGGACACACACACACACACATATACATTCATGGGGTGAATTTGTACTTGCAGACTTACATTGTACTTTGCTCAAAAACTGCTTGAATTTATGTAAAACTCTGTTATCTCACTTTTTAGATTAGAATCAGTCTAAACATCATGGCACAGACAGAGAACACAGGGAGCTAACACCTTCAACATATTGTCTAGCTAACACCATTTGTTACAGTTAACCTGAGAATGCAACTTTTAAAAAAAGTTTTGTGATTTACACATGAAAGAAGTGACACTATCATGGTATTCAAACAGATGAAAGACTCAACAGATAATCAATGTATTTTTCAATGTATAATTTCAGTTACATCACAATGTAAACTTTTGTGATAAATTCTGTGCCTTACAATTGTGTCCTCAACAACCACCTGATGAAGGAGTGTTTCCCCAAATGCTAGTGCTTCCAATTAAACCTGTTGGACTATAACCTGGTGTTGTGTGATTTTTAACTTTGTACATCCCAGTCCAACACCGGCATCTCCAAATTATGAGGTACTACATTTTAGTAAAACAAACATATACAATTAATACTAGGGTCCTGGATAGAGACTTAGGGGTTCAGGTACATAGTACAAAACTAGGAAACACATTTTTAAGGCGAGAGGAGAAGCATTTAAAAGGGGCCTAAGAGGCAACTTTTTCACACAGAGGGTGGTTCATATGTATAATGAACTTACAGAGGAATTAGTAGATGCAGGGACAGTTACAACATTTAAACACATTTGGACAGGAACATGAGTAGACAGGTTTAGAGGGATATGGGTCAAATGTAGGCAAATGTGACTAGTTTAATTTGGGAAACTTGGTCGGCATAGATGGATTGGACCAAAGGGTTTGTTTCTGTGTTGTATGACTCTATGACCATATGTCCTTGAGAGAAGGAAATCTGCCATCTGCCACTTGGTGTAGTGTATATGTAACTCCAGACTCACAGAAATGTGATTGTCTCTTAATTGCCTTCTGCAACAGTTTGGCAACCCACTCAGTTCAAGAGTAATGAACGACCATTGTGAAAGGTTTTGACTTGCTACAGAGCTGGGTTTAATTATCGTAACAATGATGTCAGTCCCAGGCTGTCTAAACAATGGTGAGTACTTCCATTACTTGGTGGCCATATGCTAGTGTAAAAGCAGCACCACAGGGACCTGATATATACACAATGAGGAGAGCAGTGGACAAATGTGTGAGGTAACTGTCTAGAGCTGATGGATAGAATCTCTCGACAATATTCCATTAAGGTGACATTTGGCCAAGTTTAGTAAAGTTCACCCTAATGTCTCTAACATTCAAAATTCTTTTATAGCAAGATAAAATCTTCATTCTTATTGTCACCCTGAAATAATATTAAATATTGCAGTGAAAAAAATCAAATCGCTTTTTGCCCTCCATGTAAATAATAGAAATAAAGGAATATTTGTATATTTCCATATTAGGCTGTTGAACCCGATTAATCAATATAACTACATTGTGAACTACTTAACATCAAAGACTACAAAGAACAAGTGAAGATCATTGGATTTGGTGTGTTACAGATCATTCAGCAAGTTCATGTTGTTTGGTGAAGTTTGCATGCACATTGTAGCCTGGAGCTATGGATGACAATGGTATATGTTTCAATGCACTATCCATAATTTCCTGGGCAACTGGCTGGTACCATAAAATCTGTTGGGAAAGCTTGATTGGAATAAAGCAAAGACATCGAATTGTCAGTTTCTGATTGGATGGCACAGTGGCTCAGTGTTAGCCCTGCTATCTCACAGTGTCAGGGACCTGGATTTGATTCCACCCTTAGGTGATTGTCAGTGTGGCGTTTGCAAATTGCTCCTTTGTCTGCGTGGGGTTGCTCCGGTTTCTTTCCACAGTCTGAAGATGTGCAGGTTAGGTGGAATGGCCATGCTGAATTGTCCATAATGTCCAGGGATGTGCAGGATAGGAGGATTAGCCATGGGGAATGTGAGGTTACAGGGAAAGGGTAGGTGACTGGATCTGGGTGGGATGCTCTTCAGATTGTCAGCTTGGACTCAATAGGTTGAATGACCTGCTTTCACTCTGTAAGGATTCTATTAACTTCTTTCCATTATATGGCTAACAAGTACTCCATCCCACTCTAACCATCTGCATTGGAGTACATTGAAAACATTAGTCGGTTGATACTCAAAATTGTGTAGTTGTGTTATGAATGCAGCTTTCTTGGCCATCATGTCCCATACTAGATTAGAATCGAGAGCTACTAGCTTGGAGGCAGGAACATCATTAACAATGTCACCCTAAAATCATTACTGAGAAAATACTCAAACATTCCATTATTCCAAGAAGTATATTGAAGTGAAATCAAATAAGTAACATTACTTTAAATCACAATTCCATAATGCACTTTGGTCAGCACATTTTTGACATGGCTAGAATCCATATTTCAACTCCAATTCTAATCCACCTGGGTGGTGCACATACATTCGTCGTACAGACAGACTCAATTAATCAAAATCCAGAAAGATTAGGTATGGTTTGGCAGAGACATGACAAATGGAGCCCCTGGTGTTAGCAATTCACTCGCTGGAGCTGTGTATTTTAACAGAGTGGATCAATTGTAAGCTTCCTGTTATTCATTCAGTCCAGGTTACTTTTGGTTATTAGTTTGCAGAGTTATCTGCAGTTCAATGGCAATATTTCCAATTCCTAGTACTAAATCAATTTTTCCAGGTTCCATGAGTGAGCCAGCTGGTGGATCAAACATCGACAGTGCCCTGGAGAACTGTATATCCGTTTGGTTTCTACGACAGAATAGTGAAGATGCTGCAAAATGTTTAAGGTTCTGAACTTGGATCACAAGTATTCCCAAGCTGACTAAAACATTTTCTTATCCATCCACCCCAAACCAAAGATTGGATGAGGGATAACTTCAAAAGGAGTCACTTTGTGAAGACTAAATGGCTTATGCTGTTCAATAGGTTTACTTTGGCAATGCCAGCTATGCCTCAAACCTAAAAGAGAATGCTGTGCACTTTAGCGAGTTATATTAGAAATTATGAACAGTAATGGGAATTTCGTCTTAACATTGAGAACATCAAAAAGTTAATTTACTTTGTGAACATGATATTTGCTTGCTAAATAATTTGTAAAATTATAATGCATCCTGTGACTACTTATTAGAGTTGGTCCTTGCCCATTACTTGATCTGCTCAGAAGACACAATGATAACTTAATTCTTGAGTTGTATCACTCATTTTACTTTGGAAGGATAGCTGAAATATTTTTAATAATTTCAAACTTAGATTATAAAGACCATTGAAAGTATTTGAAGAAATATTTTTTGAAAGATCAAGAGGTTGAGGAGTTGGCTCAAAAGAGGAGATGAGATCGAGACAGATCAGCCATGATTGTATAGATTGGTAGGGCAGACTCAAGGGAATGAATGGTCAACTTCTATTTCTTGTGCTCTTAAATGTATCACATTGGAGAGAGTAATATACCCATAAAAAGGCTGACAATTAAGGAAAAGTTATTTAGAGCATAGTTTAATGAGTGTAGGATGATCACTCTCTTAATACGAGTTTGCCAAATTCTTGCAAAGTGTGTTCAGTTTAATGCAATTTGCATGACATTTCCTGGTTAAGTACATTGAATATGGAAAATAATTTACGAGAATTATATTGCACTAAAAGTGTTGACAAGCACATATTTCTAACAATGGTGTAATCCTCCAGATTTAAAATTGCCTAATTTGAATTACTTGATAAGTCTATTTACATCTGCATTGGATCCCTAATTTACAGACTTATTCATGTTACAAAAGTCAGTGTTCCAGATAATATATTGTTACTCCAAAGAAAATTTCAAATGCTTGGATGTTGACTATAAATCCATAATCATAGTTTTTGAGCTGAATGCAACAGATTTGCTGAACAGAAACTGCAATGTAAGAGTTATGTACATTTTCTTTAGCCCACAATGGGAGCACTGTATTAAAACAGCTGAATATTCTGTTGCCCATTTAGTTATCCTTCTTCATTATTGATAATTCCTTGTTGAAAGGAAACTACCTAAAACATAATATTTGCCACTTCTTGTCAGAATTATAAACTGACCTAAACAGGATTCTCTAAATTGATCAATAGTCATAATCCTGGCTTGATTGGTTTATGTAAGTGTTCCGCATTAAGATATTTATCAATGTGTGATTCAGTGCAGCACAAAATAATATGCATGTTATTAAAATGCTTATGTTTATTTTACTCTGGGTTGTCTCCCAACACATTTTGCAGAATATTTTCTGCTTATTGTAACAACATAAATGGAATGCCTTTTAACACCTCACTTTAGTTGCAAACTGTTACATGAAAATATTATTATTTTAATTTAATTTTCACCTTATAGAAATGATACACACTCGAGGCAAGCTATTTTCAATAACTGATTAAACCTTTCTAAACTTCTGTAGTGAGCTTTGTTAAATAGATGTGATTCAATAGATTATAAGGCATACTAAGCTCTGGAGTTTTATATATATACACACATACGTATCTGTTCCAGCATTAAGTATTATGATAATTAAGTTTTATATAACTATAGTTCAAACTATTGTCATCACCTGATGAAGGAGCGTCGCTCCAAAAGCTAGTGTGCTTCCAATTAAACCTGTTGGACTATAACCTGGTGTTGTGTGATTTTTCTCTTGATCTGAGCATTCTAATGTTAAATGTACAAAGACAGAGAAAGAGTATCACTATATTGCATTAGCTTCAAGAAATATCTTCAGACTGAGTTTGCAGGATAGTGCAAAGATATTTGGTGATTATCTGTAGCGGTAGCATTGCTGGAACAGAGAAGGATGAAACAGGACTGGAGGAGAGTCTTATTCTTGAACTTGAAATTTGTCTGTGGTTTCACATTTCTTTGTTGTATCCATCTCCATTCAGGCATGTCAAGTGATTCCTTCTAAGATGACCAGCATTGCAGTTCTGAAGATGAGTCATGCTGGACCCGAACATTAACTTTGTTCCTCTCTCCACAGATCCCACCAGCCCTGATGAATTTCTCTAGCACCTTCGGTTTATATCTTGTACTTCTGTTCCTTTGCATTGTATCTTGAGTTATTGAATAGAGTGTTGGCGCTTTGACAAAATATCCCCAATTTTCTCTCTACTTAGTATGTCAAAAAGTGACCAACCAGACACAATGAAAAAATTCTGTAGCATGTAGCCATGATTCACCTAGGTTGGTGATGAAACATCTGAAAACAAACCGGCTAGCTCAGCTAGCAAACTTACAACCTGAACAACTTGATTCATCCACCCAGCAAAAAGTATAATACAATATCTACCAATATTTTGGGAAGTGGATAATCCAATCTGATGGTAATCACACACAGTGTTTACTCAGTATTCCACCTTCTGCCAGGCATTCAGCAACTTTGTCTACTCTCACATTTTTTTTCTGCCAGGGCACAATATCTTTTTTCTATCACTTGATGACAGACCATATCATTTTTGCAAACTGCCGGGGGATTAAGTTTTAAATCAGTCCCTTAATGTTAATGAAAACCATCACTACAACTTTACTTTGTATTGCTGCAGCATTTTAATGTAGGTAAGATTACCCAACCAAGGTGCTTTACAGAGACGGGGAATGAAATTGAGTGTGAAAAGATAAAGTAAGAAGGCTACAGCCAGAATAAAACAAAGAATTGTGGATGCTGGAGATCTGAGACACTAAAGAAAAGAAAGTTCTAAAGAAGGGTTACTGGATTCGAAATATTGATGCTGCCAACCCTGCAGCAATTTCTGCTTTTGTATGTTTCAAGGCTGCAGCCAGACTTACTGAGAGGCACTGGAACAACAACTAATTGGAACAACAATTACTCATACATGATCCAACTGTGAACCCAAATTAAACTTACTTGTGTGGAACCATAGAATACTACAGCACAGGAGGAAAACATACAGTCCATTAAAACTGCAGTTGCATTTCTGAAGCACAGTCTAATTCATTCCAAAACTCTATTGCTTCTCTTTACAGCTTTATAAAAAGACAGTGCAGAATATTCTCAAAGGGGAGAGGGACCAGCAGGAGGTCATTGTACACATTGGACCTAAGGACAAAAGAATGGAAAAGGATGAGACTCTGAAGGGAGAAGATAGGAAGTCAGGCAGGAATTCAAAAAGAAGGTTCTCAAGGGTAGTAATATCCAGATTACTCCCTGCGCTTTTAAGTAAGTAAGGGTAGGAATAGGAGGATAGAGCAGACGAATGCATGGCTGAGGAGCTGGTGTATGGGAAAACGATTCACATTTTTGGGTCATTGGAATCTCTTCTGGAGTAGAAGTGACTTGTACAAGAAAGTCGGATTGCACCTAAATTGGAAGGGGACTAATATACTGGCAGGGAGATTTGCTAGAGCTGATCGGGAGGATTTAAACTAGTAAGATGGGATGGGCAGGGGAGGAGATGGGACCCAAAGAAATAGTGAGGAAATAGGTCAATCTGAGACTGGTACAGTTGAGAAAATGAGTGAGTCAAACAGTCAGGGCAGGCAGGGACAAAGCAGAAAATGAGGTAAGACTGATAAATTAAACTTCATTTATTTAAATGCAAGAGGCCTAACAGGGAAGGCAGATGAACTCAGGGCATGTTTAGGAACATGGGACTGGGATATCATAGCAGAGATGTGGCTCTGGGATAGACAGGACTGGCAGCTTAATGTTCCAGGATACAAATGCTATAGGAAGGATCAAAAGGGGGGCAAGAGAGGAGGAAGAGTGGTGTTTTTGATAAGGGATAGCATTACTGCTGTACTTAGGGAGGATATTCCTGGGAATACGTCAAAGACGTTATTTAGGTGGAACTGAGAAATAAGAAAGGGATTATCACCTTATTGGAATTGTACTAAAACCCCCCCAGTAATCAGAGGGAAATCGAGAAACAAATTTGCAAGATTTCAGTTATGGTAGGGGATTTTAACTTTCTAAACATAGACTGGGACTGCCTTAGTATTAAGGGCTTAGATTAGATTCCCTACAGTGCGGAAACAAGCCCTTCGTCCCAACCAGTCCATACCACCCCTCCGAACAGTAACCCACCCAGACCCATTTCCCTCTGACTAATGCACCTGAAACTATGGGCAATTTAGCATTGCTAATTCACCTGGCCTGCACATTTTTGGACTGTGGGAGGAAATCGGAGCACCTGGAGGAAACCCACTTAGACACGGGCAGAATGTGCAAACTCCACACAGACAGTCACCTGAGGCTGGAATTCTGCCAGTAGCAGTGGTGGACTCTCCCTCTTTAGGGGCATTTAAACGGGCATTGGATAGGCATATGGAGGATAGTGGGCTAGCGTAGGTTAGGTAGGTTTGGATCAGCGCTACATCGAGGGCCAAAGGGCCTGTACTGCGCTGTATTTTTCTATGTTCTATGTTCTATGTTCTATGTTCTATGACCCTGGGACACTGGTGCTATGAGGCAGCAGTGCTAACCACTGAGCCACCATGCCGCCCCAGGTAGTTGGAGAGGAATTTGTTAAGGGTGTACAAGAACATTTTCTGATTCAGTATGTGGATGTACTTACTATAGAAGCTGCAAAACGTGACCTCCTCTTGGGAAATAAGGCAGTGCAAATGACTGAGGTGTCAGTGGGAGAGCACTGTGGGGCCAGTGACAATAATTCTATTAGCTTAAAGGCAGTAGGCATAAACTTAAGAGGGAAATTGGGGTGCAAAAGGGGGACATGAGATAGCTTTGGCTAATAGGGTTAAGGAGAATCAAAAGGAATTTTATTAATACATTAAGGACAAAATGGTAACTAGGGAGAGAATAGGGCCCCTCAAAGATCAGCGAGGCAGCCTATATGTGAAACTGCAGGAGATGGGGGAGATATCAAATGAGTACCTGTATCTTGCATCAGTGTTTATTGTGGAGAAGGACATGGAAGATATAGAATGTGGGGAAATAGATGGTGACATCTTGAAAAATGTCCAAATTACAGAGAGAGGAGGAGGTGCTGGATATTCTAAAACACATAAAGGTGGATAAATCCCCAGGACCTGATCAGGTGTACCTTAGAACTCTGTGGGAAGCAAGGGAAGTGATTGTGGAGCCCCTTGCTGAGATAGTTGTATCATCGATAGTCACAGGTGAGGTGCTGGAAGACTCGAGGTTGGTTAATGTGGTGTCACTAATTACAAAAGGTGGTAAGGAAAAGCCAGGGAACTATAAACTAGTGATCCTGATATTGGTGGTGGGCAGGTTGTGGAAGGGGATCCTGAGAGACAGGATTTACATGTATTTGGAAAGGCAAGGACTAATTAGGGATAATCAATGTGTCTTTGTGTGTGGGAAATCATGTTTCACTAACTTGATTGTGCTTTTTGAAGAAGAAATGAAGAGGGTTGATAAGGGTAGAGTGCTGGACATAATCTATGTGGACTTCAGTAAGGCACTCGACAAGGTTCCTCTTGGGACACTGGTTAGCAAGATTAGATCACATGGAATACAGGGAGACTTAGCCATTTGGATACAGAACTGGCTCAAATGTAGGAGATAGAGGGTGGTGATGTAAGGTTGCTTCTCAGACTGTGACCAGCAATGTGCTACAAGGATCAGTGCTGGGTCCATTGCTTTTCGTTATTTATATAAATGATTTGGATGTGAACACAGGAGGTATACCTAGTAAATTTGTAAATGACACCAGAGTTTGAGGTGTAGTGGACAGCAAAGAAGATTACCTCAGAGTAATCGGATCTTGATCAGATGGAACAAAGTGCCAAGGAGTGACAGATGGAGTTTAATTTAGATAAATGTGAGGTGCTGCATTTTCGAAAAGCAAATCAGGGCAAGATTTGTACACTTAATGCTAAGTTCCTGGAATGTGTTGCTGAACAAAAGGACCTTAGAGTGCAAGTTCATAGTTCCTTGAAAGTAAAGTAACAGATAGATAAGATAGAGAAGAAGGCATTTGGTATGCTTTTCTTTATTGGTAAGTGCATTGAGTATAGGAGTTGGAAGGTCGTGTTGCAGGTGGGTACGGGACATTGGTTAGGCCACTTTTGGAATATTATATGCAATTCCGGTCTCCCTCTTATTGGAAGGAGATTGTGAAACTTGAAAGGTTTCAGAAAAGATTTACAAGCATGCTGTCAGGGATGGAGGATTTGAGCTGTAGGGAGAGGCTGAACAGGCTGGGGCTGTTTTCTCTAGAGCATCAGAAGCTGAGAGGTAACCTTATAAAGGTTTGTAAAATCATGACAGTCATTGATAGGGTAAATAGACAAGGTCTTTTCCCTGGGGTGGGGGAGTCCAGAACTCGAGGGCATAGATTTGAGATGAGAAGGGAAAGATTTAAAAATGACATAAGGGGCAACATTTTCAGGGTGATACGTGTATGGAATGAGCTGCCAGAGGAAGTGGTGGAGGCTGATACAATTACAACATTTATAAAGCATCTGGGTGGGTATATGAATAGAAAGGGTTCATAGGGATATGAGCCAAGTGCTGGCAAATGGGACTGGATTAACTTAGGATATCTGGTTGGCATGGACAAGTTGGACTGAAGGGTTTATTTCTGCACTGTACATCTCTACGACTCTTTGATTCTACTAATTCAATTCTCTCTTGAAGATTACTCTCAAGTCTGTACCCCAATGGACTAGAACTGTCAACCACTCATTAGGTAAAATTATTCTTCATATTACTTCTGGTCAGTCATTTAAATCTGTATCGTCTCATTAATAAGCATTCAGCCATTGGAAATAGTTTCTCTTCAAAATCATTGGCAGTTGATAAAGAAAATAAGTATCCTCATTAAATCTCCTCTTTGCTTTTTTTTTAGTCTATGGAGAGCAAACCCAGCTTCTCCAGTCTCTGCATGAAACTAGAATTCCTCATCCTTCTTAAAATGTATTGTCCAGAATTCAACGCATTGCTCCAGCTGGGGTTCACCTAATGATTTATATTGATTTTATAGAAATTCTTGGTTTTCTTAAAACATTCCAGTGCTGAACCAGTACAAATTTCCCCCATCTGAATATTAGGAAGGACAAAGCTTTTACTTTGTTTTCTTTTCACAAACTCTGTTCCCTAGATTTTGACTTTATCATTCTCTCTGGCAAATGTCTAGATGAATTAGATTGTTTGTAGTTTTGATGTCACGTTTGGCCCTGAGGTGGACTTCCAACCATATATCATGAAGACAGCTTATTTCCAATTCTATAACATTGTCTAACTCTGCCCCATCTCAATTCATCTGTTACTGAAATCCTTGCCAAAGTCATTGTTGCCTCTAAAATGGATTATTCCAACAACACTGGACTGGGCACTCACTTTCGTCTCTTTCTGTATACCTGAGGTCATCCAAAACTTAGCTGCCTGGATCCTAAGTTGTACTAAGTCCAGATCACACAGAACCCCAGTGCTAGCTCACTTAATTGATCTCTGCTATGGCCTTACACGTCTTTAACATAGAATCCATACAGTACAGATAGAGGCCATTTGGCCTATCAAGTCTGCACCAACTTTCTGAAGAGCATCCCACCTTCCTCACCCTTTCCCTGTAACATGCCCCTAGCCAACTCACTTAGCCTGCACACTATGAGGCAATTTAGCATGGCCAATCCACCTAACCTGCACATCTTTGGACTGTGGAAGGATACCAGAGCACCCAGCAGAAATGGGGAGAATGTACAAAGTCCACAAAGACAGTCATCCAAGACTAAAATTGAACTAGATCTCTGACACTGTGAGGCAGCAGTGTTCAGCACTGAACCATCATGCAGCTCACTTGTGAAACATCCTCCAGGCCCACAATCCTCTGATATTCACCTGCACTCCAGCAATTCTGGCTTTTTAAAAATTTTTCAAGTTTTAATTTCTCCATGTTTGGTGGCCATTCTTTCAGCAGGTGAGGTCTTAAACTCTGGATTTTCCATTCCTACACCTTACAACTTCTCCACTTTTCACTCCTTCGATGAGATGCTCCTTAAATCCTCTTTGTCTAAGCTTTGAGTCATCTATATTGCTATCTATCTTTTTATAATTCTCTGTCAAATTATGTGTAATGTTCCTGCGAATCTCCTTAGGATGTTTTGATATGTTAAAGATGGCGTTTAAATACAAATAATTATTGTTGGTTGTTTGTACTCTTCGCTTCTACTTATAAGCCAAGTACCTCCTGTGTTCTATTAGTCAATTTGTTAACTTAGTCCATCACTTTCAAAGTTTTGTGCACAAACTCCCTGCAGATCTCAAACAACCCTTCTAAAAGTGTACTACTCAGCACATGAATTACAAAAATCACAATTACAGTGCCTCAGTGAACTATAATCTTCATAAAAGAAATGAGACAATTAGAGTGTGCTATAAAGGGTCGAGAAAACTAAGTAATAGATAATATTTGTTTATTAAACTTCATTAATTACAAAGGTTAAACCTTTGTAACGTTGAAAAAGCAAAATACTGTACAAACTGAGCATATGAAGAAAAATAGAATGTCCTGAAAACACTCAAACTGGTCATTTGGAAAAATGTATTTATACATAGTGTACTGGCTGACTTATTTGATTTGATTTATTGTGACTACATGTACTTAAGTACAGCAAAAAGCTTTGTTTTGTGAGCAGTGTAGGCAGATCATAGCAGACAAAGACATACAGTTCATACAGAGAGAGGTGTACAAGATTATGGCTGCACAGGAGGTGCACAAGCAAGATCAATGTTAGCAAGATCAGAGTATTTGAAGTTGGGGAGGTCCATTCAGCAGGCTAATCATTGTCACGTGACCTCTACTGCAGCTGTAAGTGTGTTCACCTTAGTTTGTAGAAGTCACTTAAGCAGATTATTTAAAACATGATGTCAGAAGTGTGAAGATAAGATTGACTGGTGTTTTAAATCTGTAATTTTCAGACCTTTCAGAATCAGCTACTATAAAAATCAAGCAAGAAAGAAAAAAAAGTCTGCAACTTTGAAGTGCTGGGTGAAGCAGAATGATTGTTAATGATTTATTGTTATTGTTATGTATATTTTACAGTGAGATAAGCACTAAAACACAGTGAAAAGCTTTTCCACTTTCGCCATGATCTGTCACAATTTTGAATAGTTTTAAGAATAAGAAATAGAAAGATACAGCTTAAAGAGAGTCCATCAATTCTGAGTCAGCTCATCATTAATGATGCCTGCACCACAATCCTCCTGTTAGCATCCACAGTGGACCCAAACAACCTTGAAGTCACCACTCTTCAGGCGTCATCTTTCGTGGGTGGGCTGGTTCTCCTCTGCCAACACTTTACTACCACCTACAACCAGACCTGTCAACATCAGAGTTCATCTCTTGCCTCTGAGCCTACTTTGATGATGTAGTTGTGATGGCCTTCACAACTAAAGGGTAGCAAATTTAAAACAAAGTTGAGGAGAAACTACTTCTCTCAAAGGGTTGTGAATCTGTGGCATTCGCTACCCCAAAGTGCAGTGGTTGCTGGGTTGGTGAGTAAATCTAAGGAGGAATTAGACAGATATTTAATCGGTAATGGGTTGAAGGAATATGGAGAAAAGGCAGGAAAATGGGGGTGAGGAGCATACAGAACAGAAAGCAATAGGTGCAATTGAAGATGCCTGAACTCACATGTGTAGGTCAAATGCTAACTTTGCCTGGATCCTTCTAAGGTGAGAACTGTTTTGTAAAGTCCTTGCTTGATTTACCATTTGAATATGACTGCCTATGCAAGCTCACTGCTATGGAACGTGCAATGGTATTATGGCATTGAGCAAGAAAGAGTTTTCACCAGAATTAAAAACCGGCAACAACTGCTTAACACACTTTTGAATTTATCAATTCAGCAAAGATGTTGAATCCAAAGGGCAGACATCTTGCTTTAATCAAGCACTCACCCATTCAACCATCATATCCAAGAAAAGGAATATCATCCCAAAAATGAACAAATAACAAGCAAACTCATAACAGCTCACACACATCTCAATAAAAGTCATGAACACATTGAAACAATGGATGAAATGCATGTGCAGAGACTGATTAAAATAGGACAGATTAGAATTAGTAACTTTTTTTCAATGAATTATAAATTTCCTTGTTGACAATAGATGTTGGGTGACTAGTGGAGCTTTTACTTGCAAATGGTAACGTATGCATTTTTTGTTGTTTTTTTATGAAAAGGGAATGTTTAGAGAAATGCATTTGTACATGATGTGTGCGCTAGCTTGCCATAGTCATATGACCCCTACTTCTGCAATAAGTGTTTTATCATTAGTTTATGACATCCATTTAACACATTATTTGAAAAAAGACAGTACCCATTGAAAATGCACAATCCAGTTGATGTTCCTATTGTAAGCTCTTCCTTAGAAATGGATCATGTTGCAGGTGGACAGTATTTAAAGGGAATCTGTTTTCTTGTTGTTCATTTTCTGTTTTCCTTTCCATTGCTTGTTCCACTGCAATCTTCAATTGGTCTGAAGCTCATTTGAATCCCATGTTAAAATGATGTAATTCAGAAAATTGACTGCTCTGTAACAGATTGATTTACTTGATCAAAATCCAAGTTCGAAAATGCTTGAATGTACAAAAGGAGATGAGTCATATCAAAGCTAATACGACAGTTCCAATGTAAGTATTTTATCAATTACGTTACATACTAGGCAACATCTAAAGCTTTCCCTTTGGGCCGCTCCTTCACACGTTTGACTACTATGTCAGCAGCTTCTGACATTAACCAGATGTGCTTAAACACTGCTTAAAGCATTTCCTGTCATTTTCTCAATATGCAGATACAACATCAACTCCTTCGAATACAAAATTACAAAAAGGACTTAACCTTATCAGCTGAAAAATGAAGAGAGATTAAAAATAAGGCCTCAGCTATAAGTTACTTAGTCTTTTTATCTCAGCTCAGCAGTATTTCAATTGATCTTCTAGGCTTGTGCGTCTGTCAGATCCCAGTAGCACAGGAAATCAATGCAGTAGGAGATATCGTGCTTGTATGACACTCTTTGTGATCAAAGTAGATGATATATTTCACCAAGGCTCAAACACTTTCCATCTGCTAAATTTTCTCTAAGGTCATGTGAATTAACTTCACCATTTTAGACCATGTTTTGCTTATCAAGAAAATCATGCTTGGTATTCTGCAAAATTACATTGACATTAGTATCTTGATTTTAATCTCCAAGGTACATTTGCTGATTACAAGATTCCATGGCTAAAGTGATAGTGTTGTACAAATTATCTGTCTTGCGCTTATCTGATGTCATCAAAGGTGCCGCAAACTGTGAGTGTCACATAATAAATTATTTATCATTGCTGAGGGTTCTGTTGGCCTGATGTTAAAATACTCTGATGATGTTAGAGGCTGGGGCCATATGCCTAACATGAAATTTCAAAGTGGCTGTAAACATTTATTGTTTTCAGATAATTTGCTTTTATTACATTTGCAGCACAAACATGCATTTCCCTTTGTTCTTGTGGGGATGATGTGGCTGCATTATTGAAGACAGTTAGCAGAAAGTTTTGGCACAGTTCTATCATGGATAATCAAAGTTACACATGGACAAAGTGGGTAATTTTCTGCAATTTTTCTAAAACCTGAGCATCATTTTCACTCGCAGTATGGAGAGAAAACCAGCAACTGGAGACCAGCTGTTTATTGCAGATCCTGCCAAGACTTTCCACTGAAGGCTGTTTGCTGTCTCAGCTAAACACAAAAAAATGAACCTTGTGAACTTACAGGGAAAGCTGGATGTTAGAGTATCTGTTTTGTATTACTAAAACACCATTGAAGAACAGTACTTTCTTAAACAGCACTGCAAGTTGAGTAACCCTGCTGTATTATATGGTCATGCATGATTTTGGAAGCATTCTTACATAGTGAGCATAATTGCCCTTTCACAATTAAAGCTGACAGAAAATTGTCTACACAATGCCCTATTGGAGGAATATACATCAAACCAGAGTGACCATTCCAGGAATAGACACATGTGGCAAAGGATGTGTATATTTAGGCAGATGGACGTGGAACAGTTTTGTGATTTTTTTTTAAATGCCAATGTCATTTTGACTAAAATGTGAGCTAAGTACATCAGTCCCAAGAAAGTATGTGCTTGGGACAATCCTTGTACTGTTACTGGATAACATGCTTATTTTAAAAACTGAAAGAACTGTAGATGCTCTAAATCAGAAACAAAAACGGAAATTGTTGGAAAAGCTCAGCAGGTCTGGTAGTTCTGAGGAAGGGTCAACGGAGCCGAAACATTAACCCTGATTTCTCTTCACAGATGCTGCCAGACCTGCTGAGCATTTCCAGCACATTCTGCTTTTGAACATGTTTATAAGATTGGGTTTATGAAGTGAAGAATAATGTCATTAAGGCAATTAATTTAGTTTTGTCCTTAGAATAGAACATTTAATGTTTTAATTCAAAAGAACCAAGACTTCAGTTCAGAAGGGAAATCTAGCTGTAATATTTCAGTATTGAGTTTCAAAGCCAGAAACGTTTTGGTATAAATCTTCAAGTCGTTAAAGCTGAGAAAGTCCAGGTCATTAGACTTGTAAGAGGTTCACAGTGACAGTCCGAGAAATTAATTGTAAAATTGTTTCCATTGTTCAAGAGAAACAAACTGGAGAAAGTCAGTTAAGTAAATGGTTAAAAAGATGAGATTAGAGTGATAATTCTCTGCGACTGAGTCTCTGCAATGGATGGTGTTAGAAAAATGGTTGAAACTTTATATAAGCTATACGAACTTTGCAAAATTATATGTAATTTTGTTTATTGCATAATAAACTTTTTTTTAAATTACAGACAAAGCTTCATGTGAATATGTTTCAGTCACTGATTACATATCAACCACTTATAGAAAATTAAATATAATCTATTTAGATTGATTTCACTCTGCAATTTGACTAGTCCAGTGTTACTATCAGCTGAGATCATAACATGCAGTTTTAATAAGAAACCTGAGTATTCACCTTCCTGCAGGGTCTAACTCATGTATGGAAAGATGAGTTGAACAAAAAAAGACACAAAATGATGAGTCATTTTTAAGGTATTTTCCCATGACAAAAATTACAGGTAAATATATGATATTCTTGAATAGATTTTTAAATTATACATTTTAATGGCATCTATCTTCAGTTATTGATGTGAAAGAACATATTCCTGTTTCAGAAAAGCCTTTTCTTTAATAGTCCATTGCAATTCACTCTAGTGGAATTTCATGACACTCATAACTAATTCATATGCAGGGTAACAGTCTCTGATGCCCAATGGAATATGTTCTGGCCTTGAAGCCTTCTTTGAGTTATGCAGGAGATTGGTGATCATACAGTTTTCTCGTACTTTCACCATGGTAACAACTCAGCAGTCAACCAATCAATATGGTTTTCTTTTAAAATATAAACTGTTGTGAGAGTTTGAAATTGAGCTTTCTTGCATTTGCCCTGATGTGTGTAAGCCTAAAAAGTTTGGCTACATTTCTCCATTTTGGGCAAAATCATAAAAATAGCATGTTTTGATGCCTATTAAATTTTCGCTTCCAGAATTGTGACATAATATATGCCTGTGTAACCACAGTAATGAACAATAAGTATTTATCTGAATTCCAATGAATGAAATGCAGTTTTCAGAAATAAAACTGGTTTCTGATTCAATAGCATAATTGTCAACAGTTACAGTTTTTATATCTATGATATATAATCAGTGTCCAGGGAGAAATGATAAACAGAAAGATAAAGTGTAATTTCAAATCTGAGTGCAATCTCTTGTTGCAGAATTAGCTACTGTGATTGATAGTGAATCTCCACAGCATCATCTGCACTGTAGGGCCACATAATTGTTGCATCATGTTTCACAGTCATTACATGAAATACCTGTAAGTGACGGAGCACGTTAGAATATCTCTAAGTGATGTGTTCATGATATCACCTCCAACACCTAAAATACCTCAAAAAGGAGCAGCTCTTACAGCCACAATTTTTTCCTGTCCTCTGTTTCACCCATACTCAAAAGGTTAACTTTGCTTACTTCCCACAGATGCTGCCAGACCTGCTGAGTTTTGCCAGCAGTATCTGTTTTTGTGAAGGAGATTCCTTGTCTGAACACAAGAGCCTAATAACCAGAAACAGCAAGAGTACTGACTTACAATAGGGCAGGTATGGTATGGAGTCATACTGGTCAACCAGCTCTAGGATTAGCTCTAATTTTCAGATGATTTATTGCCCCTGATACCTGAAGTGTTGAAAGATGATAAAAGGCCTTGATTGGCATCCAATGGATTTGTTTCCAGGGAGGACATTCCAGTCAGCCACCCCAGTCCCAACCATTGACCCATCTTCAAATGTACCTCTATTATAGATGCTTATGCTATGGTCTATGTAGTACAAGTGACTATGTTTGACAGCGATGTGGACTGCCAAATTAGTACCTTTGGCTAGTTTAATGGTGGGTGGATTATTCAGGCCCATGTAGTTTGATGAAAATTTGTAATGATTGCAAGGGGAAAAAGGTCAGGAGAGGAAGAGATTGTCTAAATCTCATGTCTCATTTCTACATGCTTTGCTTCACTCATGCTGATTATTAAATTCTTGTCTTATCTATTTCACTGCTCGGAGCATACATGGATTTTGATTCGCGTAGAACTTGCTAATGGCATTCTATAAGTAATTGCTGCATAGAATGCATTGAGTCAAATATGTCGTGTCATGAAATAAGCCATTGTTTTTAGTTTACCTTCATGTAAAATTATGTGTCACCTTCTGTTAGTGGTACATGTTTCCACTGGGAGCTAATTATGCTGCGAGGATCAGCCAGCATGCTAATTAGTTTAGCTTGTTAAAAGACAATTCCTTGCTACACCTATATAGCGGCTCCAACCACAAGGTTCCTTTAATGATTTGAGATGATTTTGTTTTGCTCAGGTCAGAGTTTCATCAGAAAAAGAGTTTTAATGAGACAATCGTCTGGTTTCGGCAAATTATGAACATACCTGAAACCTTTCCACTTCCATTATCCAATAACATGTCATATTTTGCAGGAAGGAAGGTCTTTGATCTTCATCAGTTACATTGAGAATAAGAATGAGCTCTCAGTTTCTTCTCCTGCTTTTGCAACTCTATGCACATCCTCCAATTCGCTATCTGTTTTTGCTCTTTTACTGAGTGTTGCTAGTGGATTATCCTTTATTGGCTCTTTAAATATGAGTAGTCATCTATCCTCAAGAAAAGTCTTTGTTTGAGCCCAGTCAGTTGGATAAACCTTATCATTCCAGAAGTAAAGAGAACTCCAATCCTATTCCTTTCTGACTTCACATAAACCCGTGATTTAGCAGAGTAACAAATAGAATTACCGACTTGATCAATACATTTCCTCATTCAGAATAAATCCATGTATTGTTGCTCACTTACACAGAGATTGAAATGAAAGTTCCTGATGTAAATCACAAATTACAGAGCGTAACTGACTTAGGTCTACTGAGGAATGATCCAATTTTGTTCTTGTATCTACATTCTCTCAGCATATCGTAACTGAAGTCCAATACTGTTTTCAGATCCTTAATTCATATTCACACTTAGTATCAACTGCTTTGAAATAGCCATATAAGATTTTCTTACTATTGTGCTTGCACTAATTGCCTAGCTGTTTCCTGCAGCCCTGTCTTTTATCTTCCAAATATGTAGTTACTTTGGTCTTAGCAGATGCAATGGTCTCTGGTTCAACTATCATCTTTGAGAAAGCATAGTAAAAACAGCATAAAGGACTTTCTCCTACTTGCTCACTCCCATAGTACTGTTTTCAAATTAATCTCTTTTCAATTGTGACTCCAGCGAGAACAGATTTTTTTAAAATCATCTTGTCAAAACTCTTTAAGGATTTTAATATCCACAACATTCACTGCATCATTTAAAAGCTTACCACTGTCTCAGATATCCAATCATGACAACCTAATTTTCAACACTGGTATCATTCTAGTATTGTATAGTGTTGATGGGCTGAATTTTCCCAAATAAAATCAGCTCTGTTTACTTCAGTCAAGTTTTATGGAAGGTTTCTCTTCATAAGCCCTAGTGGGTTTTCTCATGCAACTGCTGCTTACTTCATTAACTATGTAGCATGTCTCCGGGGCACCATTCTCACACTGTCTCATACTCACCAGGAGCGGAAGTACTCTGTACTTGCAGGATCTTCCAGCTTTTCTACCGCTGGTGTTATGTTTAAATCCCAACTGTGGGCAAACTCAAATATTTTGAGGCAGGAATACCCCTTCACTGTACAAGTAGTGGGAGGGAAATGAAAAGGGAAAGTTTTTGAGGGCGCAGAGATTGGGAAAAGCATTAATGGAAAAATAAATATATTGGCATTTTAAATCATCACCTGTCTGATCAACTGTCACTGTAGCTACAGTCAAAATAATTATGTTACAGAGGCAACCTATCATTAGCGCCTCTACACTTTCCTTAACATCCATAGTAGTGCAATATCTTGTCATTATTCTATGTAGTGGCACCACAGCTTGTAAAACCTTCAAACAGATGTTAATGTTAATTTTAGTTAAACATCACAAAAAGGGGAAAAATAATGTTTTAAAAATCAATCGTGTATGCTTCTGGGACTAACCTGGCCTTGCTTAATGTCCTCTCTTTCTCCTCAGAGGTCAAGCCATTCTCCTAGCTCTTCAGTGTTATTACATTCCATCTTTGTCTGCTCAAGTTGTGCAGTGTAGAGCATGCTGGGATTCTGTGGCAAGTTCTATTTGGACTGTAACACAGGGACTCCCTCAGGCATATCCAAGCCTTAAAACGACACCTTCATGCAGCCCAACACCTGTTATGTGACGGCTCTGATGGAAGAATGGGTTGCATTGTACCAATTTTCAGCCTCAGGCAGAGTGGTCCATTACAGAGTCAACAGCCATAGTTTTGCCCTTGTCTTGCAGCAGCTGTCCTTGTAAGGTATCCAGCCCCCTCAACTGAAGAGGGAAATGACCATTCTCAAGGACATTGGCACCATCACAGTTTTCAGAGTTCCTGGTGTAGATTGGTAAGGTGTGGTACAAGTGATAACAGATGACCTGCATAGTGATAGTATGGAAGCTTCTTCTGTTTACTGTGTTGTGAAATGCTGCTCTCAACCCAAAGTGTATACAGTCTATAACAGCTTGCACCTGAAGGAAATCAGCCACAGTGGCATAGCTTTCAGCCCAGGTAGCCTGACCTTGTCAGAGGAAATGATCTTGCACAATCCACATTGGTAAGGACCTTATTGACCTTCCGTAGTCAATCTGGGAAGCGGCCAGCTATTACCTTGATGGCCACCGGTATAGGATAGCCACTCACTGCTTCATGTCCCAGTCCTGTGCCAGGAGATGACACAAATCTGTAACAGTGTCCTGGGATATCCTCATTTGGTGGCAGCCTTACATCTCATTCCTCTAGAGGAAACTAAATCAAGGAGAATGGATCTAGGACTTCTGTACCTTCTCCACATCCTGAGGGGGACCTTCTGCTGCATTCTTCATGTAGCAACTATTCAGCTGCCACTGGAGATTAGTGCTGGTGCTGGGCTCACTGGCTCATTTGTTCCTCTTCAAACTTTCAGAGGTTTCATTATGTGGCAGCCACAGTGATGATAATACGAGACAAGTCAACTTGTCACATTTCCAGTGAGGCTGTAGGGGGGAGTACCCAAAACAGGACAGCTTAATAACAGGAGCAAGTCAGCTATCACATCACATAAATGACAGTTTGCCATAATCCTCAATACAGTGGAACATGGAGGGTGTGGACATGGGATATTTAACATGGTACACCTTACCTTGATGTATGCAATACAAACCATATCCTGCAACTACAATAGGAGATTGTAACTGTGGTAAAGTTACTGAAACATTGTCTCCTCCCTCTCTGATCTCCACCTCCTCACATCACCCAAGAAAGGCAAAATTGCACATTTGAGCTGCTGTCAAATAAACACAGCTCATGGTAAGAAGAAACCAACTCTGTGCGTTAGTGCAGGCTATGAGATCCAGGATTGCCTTTGAGTACTGTGGTCCACAGTTGTAAGGTCACCTGTGATTATTGCTGTTTCACAGAGATGACTATAATCAACCTGTAATGACCAATAACATTGTCAAGATTGGCTGTGGTCAGAATTGGAATCCCACACAATTAAACACTGCATGCATTTCACATGCAGGCTGCTATGTTTACAGATGACTTCAACCTGTACTGTGTAAGGGTCTGATTAATGCACTTGGCCCTTGAAAAGTCTCACATCAATCACAAGTACAGCCCACATGCTCAGAGAAAAAGACACTTACTCCACCTTTTCCGGGCTTAGTTGCAACCACTTTGCATTGCGTACTCATGATTCACATGAGGCTGGAAGGCAACACAAGCCACACTTGCCAGAGTGAGCTTCAGGGGTCAGCTTGATAATCAGGGTCACACCCAAGCCTCCATCTTTCTTTCTACTTTGCACTCACTGTCAAGCTCACCAGTACTGAACTTACACATGTTCCCTCACAGCTCTTTGAATTACGAATTTAACTCCCACCATTTCCACTGACCACCAGCCCTATCATTTGGACATGGCAACCATTGTGCTGCATAGCCCCTCAAGGTCTGGAGGCTTTATGACTCTCATCCCTCAGTAACCCATGTCCTCTCCCTTCTCAAATGTTGAGTTTGCCTCGCATCACAATTATTGGACAGACATGCTTAGACGAACAGCCTATAGTGATGAGTAACCAGACCCTTGAAAGATCTTATGCAGCACCCTATATAACTTCTTGTAATCTCTAGACTGATTACATTTCACTTACAGGACTTCCTGTAGATCACTCTCTGGATTATAGTAATACAGAGTTCCTGACCATGGCCATGACCATCCCAAACAAATAGGCATAAATGAGGACTGCAGATGCTGGAGATCAGAGTCTAGATCAGAGTGATGCGGGGAAAGAACAGCAGATCAGACAGCATCTGAGGAGCAGGAAAATCAACGTTTTGAGCAAAAGCCCTTCATCAGGGATGAAGGCAAGGAGCCTCCAGGGTGGAGAGATAAATGGGAGGGAGTTGGGGCTCAGGAGAAGGTAGCCAAGAGTACAATAGGTGGATAGAGGTGGGGATGAAGGTGATAGGTCAGAGAGGAGGGTGGAGTGGATAGGTTGGAAGGAAGATTGACAGGTAGGACCAGTCATGAGGATGGTGCTGACCTGGAAGGTTGGAACTGGGGTAAGGTGGGGTAGGGGAAATGAGGAAACTGGTGGAGTCCACATTGATGCCCTGGGGTTAAAGTGTTCTGAGGCGGAGGATGAGGCGTTCTTCCTCCAGGTGTCAGTTGGTGAGGGAGTGACGGTGGAGGAGGCTTTAGTGAACATCTCCGGGACACCCGCACCAATCAACTCCACTGCCCTGTGGCCCAATATTTCAACTCCCCCTCCCAGTCTGCTGAGGACATGCAGGTCCTAGGCCTCCTCCACCTGTTGTTGAGTGCAAAGTGTCCCAACAGCAGCATAATAATTTTAAATGTTCCAAAATGCAACACTGAAGTGTAGATTCATGGCCAGAGATCTTGTGGATGCAAACAGACTAGTGTCCTAAACCAATCTTTGTGGCTATTTTCCAAAATAGAGGCTGAGAGAAGCAAGCAGTTAGTTTGAGCCACCTTGTACCTGCACTGACTTTCATGTCAGGAATTGTTGCCATCTCATAGAGTCATTGAGATGTAAAGCACAGAAACAAACCCTTCAATCCAACGCATCCATACCAAACAGATATCCTCACCTAATCTAGTCCCATTTACCAGCACTTGGTCCATATCCCTCTAAAGCCTTCCTATTCATATACACATCCAAATGCTTTTTAAATGTTGCAATTGTACCAGCCTCTACCACTTTCTCTGTGGCTCATTCTGTATGCACCATCTTTTCTGTGTGAAAAAGTTGCCCCTTAGGTCCCTTTTATATCTTTCCCCTCTCATCCTAAACCTATGCCCTTTCGTTCTGGACTTCCCCACCCCAGGGAAAATACCTTGTCTATTTATCCTATTCATGCCCCTCATGACTTTATAAACCTCTATAAGGTCAACACTCAGCCTCCAAGGTGCCAGGGAAAACAGCCCAGCCTATTCAACCTCTCCCTATAGCTCAAATCCTCCAACCCTGTCAATTTTCACAACATCCTTCTGATAGAAAGGAGACCAGAATTGCAGGCAATATTCCAAAAGTGGCCTAAGCATTGTCCTATACAGCTGCTATACTCAATACTCTGACCAATAAAGGTAAGTATACCAAACACTTTCTTCACTATCCTATCTACCTGCGACTCTACTTTCAAAGAACTATGAACCTGCACTCCAAGTTCTCTTTGTTCAGCAACACTGTGGGCGGCACGGTGGCACAGTCGTTAGCACTGCTGCCTCACAGCGCTAGAGACCTGGGTTCAATTCCCGCCTCAGGCGACTGACTGTGTGGAGTTTGCACGTTCTCCCTGTGTCTGCGTGGGTTTCCCCCGGGTGCAACGGTTTCCTCCCACATCTCCAAAGATGTGCAGGTCAGGTGAATTGGCCATACTAAATTGCCCGTAGTGTTAGGTAAGGGGTAGATGTAGGGGTATGGGTGGGTTGTGCTTCGGCGGGGCGGTGTGGACTTGTTGGGCCGAAGGGCCTGTTTCCACACTGTAAGTAATCTAAACTACATAGGAGCTTATCATTAAGTGTATAAGTCATGCTCTGATTTGCTTTTCCAAATTGCAGCACCTCGCTTTTATCTAAATTAAACTCCATCTGCCACTGCTCAGCCCATTGGCCCATCTGATCAAGATTCCATTATACTCTGAGGTAACATTCTTTCCTGGTGTTTGACACCAATTTTGGTGTCATCTGCAAATGTACTAACTGTACTTCCTATGTTCACATCCAAATAATGTATATATATGATGAAAAGCAATGGATCCAGCACTGATCCTTGTGGCATGCCATTGGTCACAGGCCTCCAGTGTGAAAAGTAACTCTCCACCACCACCTTCTGTCTTCTACCTTCAAGCCAGTTCTGTGTCCAAACGGCTAGTTTTCCTGTATTCCATGAGATCTAACCTTGCTAACCAGTCTCCCATGAGGAACCTTATCGAACACCTTAGTGAAGTCACATAGATCACGAATACTGCCCTGTCCTCATCAGTCCTGTTTGTTACTTCTTCAAAAAACTCAATTATTTTCATGAGACATAATTTCCCACACTCAAAGCCATGCTGACTATTCTTAATTACTATCCAGCATGTGAGAGAGTAGGAAACCGCATATCACTGCAGTAAGATTAGGTACTAATGGCATATAAATGCTGCAAATGATACATGTAGGCCTGTCACCCCTCTGTAATGAGAATTTCATCTCACTTTTGGAAACCTGGTTGCAGAATCTGACTTTCTTTTCCTGACTTTGAGAACCTCATTTTGCTAATCTTACTATATTTTCCTAACTCACTCCTCAATGCCTATGTTGTTCAGTGCTTAGACAATTCTGCCCAATGTCTTCAACATCTGATATAAAATTGCTTGCCCACCACTGCATAATGGAGTTTGAATCATTGTGAGAGAGTATCAGGGACATTCCTGAGTGGCAGCAACATTGACAAATTTTGAAGAGCCTATGGGAGCATATCAGCTCAACAACACTAAGCATGGGCTTATCGGTCTGCTCCTCTCCAACTGGATCTCTAATTTGTACTACACCATGCTCGGTATGGACCCAAAAAGCAAACAAAGTCCCGTCCATTATGGACATCTAATTTACACTTTAAAGGGGTCCCCCTCTGCCAAGTGAATGCTCCAATATTCCTGCTCTGGGAAACATTGCTGAAGCCATAGCAATGGCTGTAAAGATAACATAAATCACTTTGTCCAATGGGCAATTCTGTCATTTAACAAATCTTCAGATAACTAACTGCAGTCTTCCAATTTTTAAACACAAAATTAATTTTATTTTTTAGCATTATACATTCTAATGTTGTAAATTTGTTAAATCTTATTTTGTTATTATTTCAACATCAACAATTGACAAAAGAATTGTCTTTGATCCTGAATGATGGAAGTGATTGAAATTGATCATCATTGAAAAACATTGGCTTACACAATGTATTTTTATCGTTCAAAGTCTGGTTGTTCACAATAAACCCATTGTCTTTAACAATTGAAGGTCATTGAGTAACAGACATGGTTAGACAAAGTACAGCTATAAATCACTTTACTATTCATTAATCTGCTATCTTTCTTTGATATCTATGCAAATGTGAATCAACACACAGGTTTCCTTAAGATAAAGCAGAAGACTGAATCACACATCTGTTATAGAAGGTGAACTGCAATGCCAGAAATTATCCGTTGTCAGCAGGCTGTCATTTAACCTGGGGAGAACATTTACAAAACAACATTTTTGGTGTTAGTTCCTTGATAAATTGGTGACTTGACTTATTTAAGCTCTACCTTTGACCACTCTGGTATCATTTGCAATAACAATCAATTGTAACTGACAGGAGATAATCATACTGCAACAAAATTAAAGTCAGGTTTACATAAAGTTCTCAACCACTGGAAATTCTGTCTTCCAAAATATAATTCTGACCTATACTCCTTACTGTTGTTAATTATTCATTATTTATTTTAGCCACTTTCCTTCCAATTTCTTTTAGTTAAGTTCAAGAACATGCTTATTACATAATTAGGTCACAATAACCTGGAATCCAGAAGAATTGTGTTTAATGTTTAGAGCACCGTGCTCTCTAGTGCATTAGTATTAATAATACAAACTACATTAGCAAATAGAGTAGGCATCTTAGAAGGTTCTTTTCAACTGTTGTGCAATGTTGAACAACTTCCTGAAAAATGACACCTTTTGTTTAAACAGGCGAGAGAGCTTCAGTTCACATTTATCTAACCACCTGCCGAATTCATTAATCTGTTCCTGTACAAAATTGCATAATTAGGGTTACTACTCAGTCATTTGATGGAAATTGGTTGAATTTTCTCAAAGACTTTTCATTTGTAATGGATTAATGCTATGCTTTCAGAAAGATTTGCAGTCTCTGCTCCTCTTGAGAATTGCTTTTAATGTTTTCTTTCCTAACAAGACATTTGGGTTTTCTTTTTGCATTTCGCCTTTTTCCTTTGGCTTCAGTTTCTGTGTGACATATGCAAAGTCAAACAGAAAGATGTCATCCTAACTTGTTAAGTTGAAAATTCCTCCTGACAGCTATGAGACAACAGAGAAAATTATGTACTTATACTGCACAGATTTGGATTTCTCTGAAAATGCTTTATGTATAGAGATATACAGTAAAGTATCCATTATCTGTATCCCAGGTATCCAGAATTCTCATGCACCTGGCATCTAAGCTTCAAAAAGGGAATCTGGATAATGGGAATTTTGCTGCATTACCAATTGGAAGGGGATAATGCTTGATTATAGTTAGCTCAAGACTGACATTGAAGCTTCTCTTCTGTGCTTGTCGTAAGAATTCCTAAGTTCAAACGGGAACCATTAATTTTGTGCCACTCATTTTTAAAATGCACATTCATGTTATGGCAGGAATGAATCATGTTCTGCCAGCTACCACATGTACATATTCATGCAAATGGCAGTATCAGGTAATCAGCACACCCTGTTTCCCATGCAGGCTGGATACTGGGGAGATTACTGCTCTATGAAAGGTAGAGACTGCTCTTCTATGAACATCTAGGGTCAGCCTTTTTGTGTGTAGCAAATGCCAGAAAGAACCATTATGATTGTTGTAAATATAGACACTTGATTTTTAGCTTCCATTATGGAGTAGCATGGTGGCTCAGTGGTTAGCACTGCTACCTCAGAGCACCAAGGTCCCACGTTCAATTCCAACATTAGGTGACTGTTTGTGTGGAGTTTGTACATTCTCCCTGTGTCTGTGTGGGTTTCCTCCCACTATCTAAAGATATGCAGGTCAGGTGAATTGGCTAAATTGCCCATAGTGTTGGGTACATTAGTAAGAGGGAATGGATCTGGGTGGGTTACTCTTTGGAGGGTTGGTGTGGACCCCTTGGGCTGAAGGGCCTGTTTCCATACTGTAGGGAATCTAATATGATTGGTATGCTTAAGATTTTTCATGGACTAAAATGTTTTATTAAAAGAAAGAAACATTGATATAAATGGCTATAGTGAATATCTGACCACAGATTGATGCTAACATTCTGAGACCCAAGCTACTGCACTAAAGGTGCAAAAAAGATTAACAAGGATATTATTGAACTGGACAGGTTAAGAAGAGGCTGCATAGGACAAGACTTTTTTCGCTGGAGCTTAGGAGACTGAGGGATGACCTTATAGGGGTTTATAAAATAATAAGGGGCATAGATAGGATGAATTATCTATGTCTTATCCTCAGAATGGAAGAGTACAAATCTAGAGGGTGTAGGTTTAAGGTGAGAGGGGAGAAATATAAAATGGACCTGAGGGGCAACCTTTTCACACAAAAGGTATATGTAACAAGCTGCCAGAGGATGTGGTAGAGGCAGGTACAATTACAACATTTAAAAGATGGCATGATGGCTCAGTAGTTAGCACTGCTGCCTCATAGCACCAGTGTTCAATTCCAACCTCGGGCGATTGTCTGTGTGGAATTTGCATGTTCTCCACATGTCTGCATTGGATTTCCTCTGGGTGCCCTAGTTTCCTCCCATAATCCAAAGACGTGCAGGTTAGGTGAATTGACCATGCTAAATTGCTCATAGTGTTCAGTACTGTGTAGATTAGGTGCATTAGTCAGGGGTAAATGTAAGGGAATGGGTCTGGGTGGGTTACCCTTCGGAGGGTCGGTGTGGACTAATTGGGCCAAAGGGCCTGTTTCCACGCTGTAGGACTTCTATGAAAAAACTCATTTGGACCAGTACATATCCATGTACTGGAAGGATTTAGAGGGATATGGGCCAAATACAGGCAAATGGGATTAGTTCAGTTTAGAAAACCTTATCAGCATGGACAAGTTAGGCTGAAAGGGTAACTCTAAAACATCCAATTTTATTTAACGACAAACTTACCTAAAGCAATGCAACTGAGTCAGCATCAAGAAATTTGCATCCCATGTTTAATTCACATCTGCATGACCATATCTCATATTGAGAGATGAATGGTTCGCCTGAGAGTTAGACAACTTGTAAATACAATGGAGATAGACTTCAGAATGCACACTGAACTATATTTCAACAACTGTTTTTAAGAAGCAGGGCACAGAGAAGGTAAAATTAAATGGTGACAACAGGAGGTGGAACTCTGTACTTCCTCATCTCACATCATTTCTCATCATCGCAAAAAACAGTGCTTGATAAAAAAGCAACTCAGGAAAACAACGATTCACTGAGCTTCAAAGATATCTACAGACCTGCTACTGCTGAAGGTGTAAGTCAACAGTTAATCAACCATGACATCAACTTTAAAATCTATCACCTCCAAATATTCTATGGGTCATTTAACTATGTGGTATTTATTCTTCCCATCTGTTCCAGACATTCTCCCTTTTATATCCTGTATTTGTATGCTTTTGATGTCATATATTTTTAAAATTTCTTTCATCATGGACATCTCTACTGTATTCACAAGAGCCAAGGACTGGATCATCACTTAAGTCAAGTCCCTACTTCTGCTTTCATTCTCTCCACAACTCCACAACTTGTAAGCTATATACTACAGACAGAGTTTTTAAAGAAACTTAAAATGTTAAAGCAACTCCACAGCTACCTCCTCCAAAAGAATGGATAAATTAGTCATCCTGCAGGTTCAGACTGCCTCGATATCAAAAGCATTAAGATCACCAAATGGAAGCTGCAGGACCAATGAATTTGGCTTGAAGCCAACCAAGCCACCAACTTCCATGAACTGCTAAGATCTTTCAATATTTCCTGAACTCTAACTTGCTTAATCTATCCTACCCCATTATGTAATCTATTTGCATGGATGGAACCTTTGAGTGCATGAAAGACAGAGTGTATTTTATTATTTTACTTACCAAGTTCAGCATAATGAAATCCATCCCCTTTTCAGAGTTCAAACTCAATAAAAGCTGGTTAATTGTGTCTTTAATGAACACTGTTCAAAGATTCACTAAATTGAGAAGTATATATTTTTAAAAAAGTTACAGTCAAATGAGGAGTGGGGAAAGAGGGAATCCATTCAATCTGACTTCACTCTTTCTAGAACATTTTATTTACAGGGGGTAGATGAACACAAGTACCACCTTGGACATCTTTAGCATTGGAATTCTCCATGCACCCAGAAACATAGATAACAAATTATTTAAAGAACAGGTCCATTGAAAATAGAATCTCCCCAAATCAGTCACTCCTCTAAACAACCCATTGAGTTATGGGAGAACAAACAAAATTATTTTATTATGTTTCTTTAGGATTCCAGACTGTGTTCCATACCTGGACTGTGCCCATTGATTCCCTTGCAGAGGTTATTATTCCACATCTCTTCATAGCTGAAAATGTGTTGCTGGAAAAGCGTAGCAGGTCAGGCAGCATCCAAGGAACAGGAGAATCGACGTTTCGGGCATCAGCCCTTCTTCAGGAATGAGGAAAGTTGTGTCCAGCAGGCTAAGATAAAAGGTAGGGAGGAGGGACTTGGGGGAGGGGCATTGGGAATGCGATAGGTGGAGGAAGGTGGAGGGTGATAGGCCGGAGTGGGGTGAGGGCGGAGAGGTCAGGAAGAAGATTGCAGGTTAGGAAGGCGGTGCTGAGTTCAAGGGATTTGACTGAGACAAGGTGGGGGGAGGGGAAATGAGGAAACTGGAGAAATCTGAGTTCATCCCTTGTGGTTGGAGGGTTCCCAGGCGGAAGATGACGTGCTCTTCCTCCAACCATCGTGTTGCCATGGTCTGGTGATAGAGGAGTCCAAGGACCTGCATGTTCTTGGTGGAGTAGGAGGGGGAGTTGAAGTGTTGGGCAACGGGGTGGTTGGATTGGTTGGTCCGGGTGTCCCAGAGGTGTTCTCTGAAACGTAATGTTAAAGCAACTCCACAGCTACCTCCACCAAAAGAATGGATAATTTAGTCATCCTGCAGGTTCAGACTGCCTCGATATCAAAAGCATTAAGATCACCAAATGGAAGCTGCAGGACCAATGAATTCGGCTTGAAGCCAACCAAGCCACCAACTTCCATGAACTGCTAAGATCTTTCAATATTTTCTGAACTCTAACTTGCTTAATCCATCCTACCCCATTATGTAATCTATTTGCATGGATGGGCTCTTCCATTGCCAGACCATGACAACACGACGGTTGGAGGAAGAGCACCTCATCTTCTGCCTGGGAACCGTCCAACCACAAGGGATGGACTCAGATTTCTCCAGTTTCCTCATTTCCCCTCCCCCCACCTTGTCTCAGTCAAATCCCTTGAACTCAGCACTGCCTTCCTAACCTGCAATCTTCTTCCTGACTTCTCCACCCCCACCCCACTCCGGCCTATCACCCTCACCTTGACATCCCTCCACCTATCGCATTCCCAACGCCCCTCACCCAAGTCCCTCCTCCCTGCCTTTTATCTTAGCCTGCTGGACACACTTCCTCATTCCTGAAGAAGGGCTGATGCCCGAAACGTCAATTCTCCTGTTCCTTGGATGCTGCCTGACCTGCTGCGCTTTTCCAGCAACACATTTTCAGCTCTGATCTCCAGCATCTGCAGTCCTCACTTTCTCCACATCTCTTCATGCACAGGTTACCAATACTACAGTTTTCCATGGTCAGAAACTCCCTAATCCTACTCCTACTCCATAACTGACCTTGTTAAGAGGCAAACAGAAGATATACAAGTCAATGCAAAAAGTTCCAGAAACACTAAAGTCTGAAGTAACTTGATCTCCATACTTAGAGTCATAGAGTTATAGAGATGTACAGCATGGAAACAGATCCTTCGGTCCAACTCGTCCATGCCGACCAGATATCCCAACCTAATCTAATCCCACCTGCCAGCACCCGGCCCATATCCCTGCAAAGTGTATATATTCATATACACATCCAGATGCCTTTTAAGTGTTGCAATTGTACTAGCCTCCACTACTTCCTCTGGCAGCTCATTCCATACATGTACCACCCTCTGCTTGAGAAAGTTGCCCCTTTTATATCTTTCCCCTCTCACCTAAACCTATGCCCCCTAGTTCTGGACTCCCCCACCCCAGGGAAAAGACTTTGTCTATTGATCTTATCCATGCCCTTCATGATTATATAAACCTCTATAAGGTCACCCCTCAGCCTCCGATGCTCCAGGGAAAACAGCCCCAGCCTATTCAACCTTTCCTGATAGCTCAAATTCTCCAACCCTGGCAACATCCTTGTAAATCTTTTCTGAACCCTTTCAAGTTTCACAATATCTTTCCGATAGGAAGGAGACCAGAATTTCACGCAATATTCCAACAGTGGCCTAACCAATGCCCTGAACAGCCGCAACATGACCTCCCAACTCCTGTGTTCAATACTCTGACCAATAAAGGAAAGCATACCAAACTTCTATGAGAAATCTATCAATCTCCTACTAGAGTTAAGAAGGGTGATCAGTAAAATCCTCCCAGGGGTAACATATATATGGCTGAAGCTGAGCTACAAAATAAAATTTGTGGTCACATAATTAGCCAACGTATGCTACAAGGATTAGTGTTTATGTTTCAAGCCTGTTTTCTGTAATATTAAGGATAACATTTATTTTGTAAAGCAAATTACAATGGCATCTAAATATCACACAAGGAGTTACAGTCATATTCCAGTTTCATTGTTGCACTGTCATTTTTTTATAGAAAGCCATCGCCATGCTTGTCTTTACTACAGGGATTCAACTCCGACAGTCTCTGTTCTCAAAGGAGCATTGACCATGATGGTCTTACCTCTTGCAGAGATTCATCATTGTGCTGCTGACACTTGAGTTTCTCACAGCAATTTAAAATAATGCTCTTTGCCTCTCCTAGTAATTTGTCACAATGTTCTCATTTGCCATGACAGTTTCCTGAGATGCTCACAGATATGATGCTTCCCTTCCACTTGTTGCAAGGACTTATTTCAGCGTTCTTATTTCTCCAAATGAACGAGCACATCAGGCATTCATTTTTCACTGTGTTTCATTTTGGAGCTTTAATTTCTCAGAGTGATTATTCAAAATGTTCTGATTTCTCACTTCCCCACCAATATACTCTCAATTCTCAGAGCATTACTCCATGGGAATTTAGTTTCTTATTCCAACTCTGGTTTAATTTCTCAATGTTTGATTTCTTGAGTGATTCTTTCACATAATCAATTTCTCACTTTTTTTTTGTGAAGCTCCTAGTAGCCACCCTGAAAAATATATCTACTGTCACTTTTTGAGGTCTGTGCATACTTGAAGAAATTATTTCGGGATGTGGGTCACAGTCTAACCACTGGGACCACTGTTGTTTTAATTTACGTTGACTTAAGTCAGAAAGCGCATGACACCAAGTTATAGTCCAACAGATTTATTTGAAATCACAAGCTTTCGGAATGCTGCTGTCACCTGGTGTCATGTGACTTCTGACCTTGTCCACCCCAGTCCAATGCCAGCATCTCCACATCATGCTTTGACTTCATCTTAGTAACTTAGCACAACATGATCAAATTGATAACCAAGAGCAAATTAGGAAGGGCAGTTGATTCTGATGAGGCAGCTCTTAAATATAAATTAAGTTGAACAGAAGTAGTAATTGATCATCTTAATGAAGGACAAAATTTGATGTGGACAAATGCAAGTACAACACATAGAAAAGACAGACAGTGGCACACACATTCCATGAAGGGTGTTAAAGTAATGAAGGATAAAATTGAAAAAGGCAGTTAATCCCAGTAGGATGAATGCTCAGCATGCCCAACCAATGCAGAGCACCAATAACAAATCAAGCAGAATTTTAATTGAATTGATTTAGATTTCTTGTCACGTATACTCACAAGTGAAAAGTTTACCAGTGGCCACTTACAGATTCTTGAGTACAAGTTCTTCGGAAAAATATTATAAAAATAAAGAAATAAACAGTTCAGCATTCCAGACCTTCGAAACTATCAGATCATAGTAACAAATTGGAAAAATAAAGAAAAAAAGCTCAGAATAACAGTCTTCCAGAATAATTTAACTTTTAAAAATTAAAGAAAGAGAATGTAAGACAAAGTTCACTTAGTTGATTTGATGCGTCTGGGTTCAAGGACCCAACCCCCATTGAACCCATGACGATGCCCAAGAAAACTATATTAAACTATCCAGCCAAAACAACACAGTGCAGGTGGGCGAAGTCATCCTCAAGCTCACACTAGTCAGGCTATACCTTGTATTTTGTGTCCAGTTCTAGTGACTGAAATACAAGAGAGATGGTCAAGAACTGGAGGCAGCTGTAAGCAATGTTCCCAGGCTGATCCCTACGTCTGAGCCCTGAGTTATGTGGAAAAAATTTTGAAACTATAAACAGAAGAGTCCAAAATCTAAAGGAGGTATACACAATTCCAAATAGGAACGAAAGGAATACATTGGTAATGTTGCTCCTAAATAAATTGTGAAATAGGACAAGGAGGCACAAGTTAAAAGTTGGAACTCTAGGGCTGAGATCAAAAGGTTCTTCACATACAAAGCAATCAACAGAGGAAATAGATTTTCAGATGGAGAACAGGAGACATGAAGCTTTGAATTATTTAAGTAAACATGAAATGTTTTACAGGACCGATTGCAGTGTCCTTCCATGTGATGGAGCTCAGCTGGGATAAATCCTCATTCTCGTCCACAGTTACCCCATGATCTTTCATAATGTTTCAGTATCAGCATGCTGTCATTTCTCATCAAGAGTTACATAGATGACAAAATGAGGAATAACAGTCCTTTTGTCCAGGAATTGTTCTCACAATGAATTTGTTGGCAAAGTCATTATCAGCAGGCATTTCACCCTCCTGGTTCTCCAGAGAGACGTGCACCTTAAAAGAGTTTATACAATCACACCTGCTATTCGCTGCAATGCAGGAATTGACTCCACATTCTCATTTATCATATTGATGCACATATTTATCATTCTTAACTGTAATCCACAATACCTTCATTGCTGTGCTTATTTCTCACAGGGAGTCAATGCTAAGTTCTTTTATCACGTTCAGTTGTCAGTGGGCCTCGGATTAATCATATAAATTTGTGACAGTGTATATGTTTCTCATTCCTTCCCCTTTGTTTCTAGAAGCAATTCTTTGGTGTTACTGATTGTTGCTGGGATTTGCTCAAAACTTTTCACCTTTTTCTTGAGATATGTATTTTGGTGCTGTGCATACCATCCCAGCCCTCACTTCATTATATGCACAAGGATTTGTCATGATTCTTTTTGCAGAGGTTCAATAGCCAATCTGCACTGTCCACTATTACTCTTTTATTCAAGGTATTTGGCATTATTGCACTCTACCAAATATTCATGATTGGCATACCAATTTGTCAAAGGACTTGAAATTCATTGATTTGGCTTCAGATCGGGATTTTCAGAACTCAAAGTCCCGCCCCCATTGGTCACAGTGTAGTCAACATGGCGCATAATGAGAATGCTACTAAGTTGGTAATCCAGAGAACATCTCTGAGACACATGCACCCAACACACCCACCGCACTCTGGCCGACCACTTCTACTCCCCCTCCAACTCTGCCAAGGACATGCAGGTCCTGAACCTCCTCCACTGCCAAGTCCAAGCCACCCGATGCCTGGAGGAAGAACACCTCATCTTCCGCCTTGGGTCCCTCCAACCGCACAGTATCAATGTCGATTTCACCAGTTGCTTCATCTCCCCTTCCCCCCACCTTATTCCAGATCCAGCCCTCCAACTCGGCACCACTCTCTTTAAATGTCTTACCTGTCTATCTTTCTTCCCACCTATCCCCTCCACCCTCTGCTCTGACCTATCACAATCACCCCTCACTTCATCTATCTATCTCCTTCCAAGCTACCTTGTCCCCAGCCCCCAGCCCCAACCGCCTCCCATTTATCTGTCAGCCCCCATGGGACTTGTCTCCACATCCTCCCCCCCTTCCCCCAAACATTCCTGATGAAGGGCTTATGCCCAAAACATCGACTCTCCTCTTCGGATGCTGCCTGACCTGCTGTGCTTTCCCAGTGCCATAGTTTTTGACTCTGATCTCCAGCATCTGCAGTCCTCGCTTCTTTCTGGTAATACAGAAGCTTTGAGTTAAATCCCATTCACTAGTGAGAGAACGTAAAAGTAATTAATTTAAAAATCTAGACTAAAAAGCTAGTCTCAGTAATGGTGAACCTGAAAATACTGCCATTAAAAGCTTGTCTAGTTGTAATGTTCTTCAAGGAAGGAAATCAGCTGTCCATATGCAGTCTGCCCTAGATAAGATACAAGACCCATTGTTTCTATGTTCACAGACATTGAGTTTCTCCAGTGCTTTTTGATTTTGGCTATTGACTGTTTACTGCAATAGCCTGGTGAGGCACTCATTTCTATCAAATGTAAGAAACACTGGCAGAGCACAGTTGTGTGTAGGCCACATGGACTGCAGCAGTTCAACAAGGTGACTTGATCTTTCCAGGATAAATGGCTATGATTAAAAAATGTTGACCTTGCCACTGATGATCCCGATCCAAGAACTAATTTTTGCAAAATTATAATCCTGAAAAAGCGCCGGTCACTTTTCAGTGTTAGAGTACTTCGCATGAACACAATTAAACCGCATACTGAGGCGTTTTTTCTGTTTTCACATGCTTCCATAAAGAACCACTATCAGCATAATGATGTGGTAACCTGCCTCACAACAGCTACAAGTCAGAATAGGGAATCTTCCATTGTAGCTGGGAGATCAAAAGAAAAATGCTGTCATGTTTACACTAACCATTAGTAATCCATTTAGCTCTTTATCCTCCTGCAGCTGGTGACTGAATGAAGGTAAAATTGTGGTTAATTTAAATTTAGGTGTGAGTGACTGCAACCCTGTTGAATGTTCGTTGTTAACAATGTGGCATTAAGGTGGGTTGAAAGTCTTTTCAGAAAACTCACTGTTGAAATAATCATATTACAGCTAGATTGTCTCTTTTATTTGCATCCACAATGATCCTTCCAAATGGCTAGCCAGCTGACAACAGTATAGAGAAATGAGACATAAGAACCTGTTTAATTTAAATGCTAAACCTTAACCTGCATACATTTCTGTTGCTGATCATTCACCATCTTGGAGAATGCTCCAAAGTTACCAGGCAATGAAAAAAACAAAGAACAGTCTCCTAGAAATTCCATCTTTTTCCCTTGTGCTTGTACTTAGTGTTGTGTTATGCCTCACTGTTAGTATGTCAGTTTGTAGTTAAGAGTGCATACTCATGATATCATTGTTGTATCAAAACATGAGGCCTGAGGGTCTTAAGGTCTTAACCTCTACATTACCTCTGATTAGTTGAAGAACTATGCTTTACTGGAAGCGTATTGCTCTGCTGTAATTTAATAGTTTAAAACAAGCCTAAGGAACCAAATACCTGATAAATACAATGCTCACTCAAGTAGTAATAAACATCTGTTGGATTCTTCAATATCACAATCTCCACATCCAGTTCCTTATGTTACAGGAGATAACATTTGCATTGCCGTATTTGGTAAAACACTTTGTTTGAGGTTAATTTACACCTTTAGGGAATCAACATTTCCCAGGTTCTAATCTCAGAGAAACTGTTAATCTAATATACATGATTGTGATTATAATATAAAGGATATCAAAAATAGTGGCATATTAACTAAATGACAGTAAAGATCAGTCAGACCATTGGAAATGTGAAATGATTACATGTCAGCTCAAACATATAATTTCAATACATAAAATAAAAGTCTAATCAGTAACAGAGTAAACTGTTGGGATAACAAATATTTGTATCAGATAAAGATTATTACAAGAATTCAATTGATATTAAAAGCTTACATTGAATTATGTAAAGTTAATGAATAACCAGCACAGCACACACAGATAAATAAGCTTTCAGAAATAAGTATGATGTATAGGAAGGAAAAGTTAAAAAATGTGAAACACAAGGGTCTTTTGAAAGTTACTGCAAATACTGTGTAAATGTAGTTTCCAAAAGAAAGAACTTGCTTGACACACAAAATGCAATGTACTGAAATGTATTAAACCAGTTCTTTACCAAGTGTTCAAAGTCCAAAATTTAAAATAAAGACAACCAGCTGCTAACTAAACTGTAGGTGATGTTAATCGTGACACAAATGAAGATTGTGCACATTCACTTGAAAATGGGCCAACAAACTAGGATTGACGAAGCTCCCAACAAGACAACAAACAACAATTACATCACCTTAACAAGAAGGCTTGGGGTGGAATCTTATAGGTATCTGAATGATGTGGGCTGTGATGAGATTTATTGCAGAATCAGACAAGCAGTTGAACAAAGACATCTTGATGTTGGCAGGAGATCATTCCATCTTTTTTTTTGCTTTTCACAAGCATGTGGTGAGATTCTCAAAATGTAGATGTGAATTGCTAATTAAGGGGGAATAATTGTTTGTTAAATATTTTGTTCACACCTTAACTCGCCTCATTAATATTTAACTTTTGATCTCACCAAACTCACCAAACAAGCTAGACATTGAGAAAAAAATGACTTGGAAAGCAAAGCGGCTACTTCAGCTTGCTGCAAATAACTCATGCTGGGTATCGGGCAACAACATATCTGGACACCCTGCATGGACAGCAGCCACATACACACAATGTCCATAGGCATTGACATCTGATATGTGCCAGCCTCGAAGAGTCATTATGACACATCCTCAATCCACATGCAGGGTGCTTCTGCACTTCAATGCTGCAATTCAGGCTGCACTGGTAACTCCTACAACATGGACTCTGCAGGAGTGCTCAGGGACATGCACTCAGCTCTTGGATTGGACCAGGCTGTACCTCCAGGTTGTTTAGACCATAAGACCATAAGACATAGGAGTGGAAGTAAGGCCATTCAGCCCATCGAGTCCACTCCGCCATTCAATCATGGCTGATGGGCATTTCAACTCCACTTACCTGCATTCTCCCCGCAGCCCTTAATTCCTCGAGACAACAAGAATCTATCAATCTCTGCCTTGAAGACATTTAGCATCCCGGCCTCCACTGCACTCTGCAGCAATGAATTCCACAAATTGATTGTTGTCACAGCACTCTTTCACTCAGAGATGAGCTGGATCCTCACAGCATCCTTGCCTTATTTTTGCATTCTGCTCCCTCAGCCAGATATATGAGGCTCATATTACTGCTATCTTGCCTGGCCATTTAACACACTTGGAAAGCCAGGAAGCAGGCCTCAGCCAACTTTTGGTACAGGTTAGGAGGAGTTCTGAGGGTTTAAGTAGGCAGCACAGAGGGCATGTAGAGTTAGTACAGTTGAGTACAAGAGGAAGGATGTCATGTTGCAGCTTTATAAGAGTTTGGCTAGGTCACACCTAAAGTACTGCATTAATTCTGGTCATCATATTACGGGAAAGATGTGGAAGCATTGGAGAGTGTGCAGAAGAGGTTTACCAGGATACTGCCCAGATTAGAGGGTACAAACTATAAGGAGAGACCAGAAAAATTCAGTTTGTTTTCTCGAGAGTGGCAAAGGCTGAGGGAAGACTTGATAGAAGTCTGTAAAATTGTGGGATGCATAGATAGGGTTGATAGTCAGAATCTTCTTCCCAGATTTGAAATGTCTAAAAGTACGGGGCATGCATTTAAGATGAGAGAGATAAAGTTCAAAGAATATGTGAGGGGCAAGTTTTTTACACAATGAGTGAGAGGTGGTTGGAACATGCTGCCAGGGGTGGTGGTGGGACCAAATATGATATAGACTTTCAAGAGACTTGAAGATGAATGTGCAAGGAATGGTAGGATATAGACCAAGGGCAGGAGGAAGGGATTAATTTAATTTGGCTTTGTTTTCAGCACAACATTTTGGGTGCAAGGGCCTGTTCCAATGCAGTATTGTTCTATGTTCTCTATTCTAGTAGTGTCAGGGATTGAGGTAGGTGAATACAAATGAGAGAAGATATAACAAGGAATAGTGGAAGCAATCAAGCTTGAGCCTTAATGGGAGGTGGATACAGTAGAAGAGAGAGAACAAAGGCTATCAGGCAGATGTTGTCCCTTACCAGGATGAAATGGAAAGGATCAGCGATTGCTGGGCATTCCTCCAGATGAGATTGCACTGACCCAGGTGACAACCTTGATTCAGGCTGACATAGTCTGCTGTCATGGCATCTGCTGCTGGTCATGGAAGCAAGTCCTGCCTTTGTATCCATCCTCTCCAGCAACACCTCCAAACGACTAACTGCACAGAGGAATGCAGGTTCCCATCTGTCTGCCTTGTTCAGAGCAAAAGTCAGGAATCATGTAGAGCAACTCTAGACTGACAGGTGCTTATTCAGCACACCACGGAATTATAAAGATGATATAGATGCAAGAGATGAAGGCGCAATTCCAGCATATTCACTGAAATGGCGAATTGTTCCTCAAACGGCACATGGTAAGCTGGGTCAGAATCAGGCATAACAGACACCATAGGAATGGGATAAGTAATTAATGACGAAAGTTTGATCAGAGATGGTGTTAGACAACAGACAATAGACAATAGGTGCAGGAATAGGCCATTCTGCCCTTCGAGCCTGCACCACCATTCAATATGATCATGGCTAATCATCCTTAATCAGTATCCTGTTCCTGCCTTATCTCCATAACCCTTGATTCCACTATCCTTGAGAACTCTTTCTTAAATGAATCCAGAGACTGGGCCTCCACTGCCCTGGGGAAGACCATTCCACACAGCCACCACTCTCTGGGTGAAGAAGTTTCTCCTCATCTCTGTCCTAAATGGTCTACCCCGTATTTTTAAGCTGTGTCCTCTGGTTCGGCACTCACCCATCAGCGGAAACATGTTTCCTGCCATCAGAGTGTCCAAACCTTTAATAATCTTAGATGTCTCAATCAGATCCCCTCTCAGTCTTCTAAACTCAAGGGTAGACAAGCCCAGTCGCTCCAGTCTTTCAGTGTAAGGTAATCCCGCCATTCCAAGAATTGACGTCATGAACCTACGCTGCACTCCCTCAATAGCCAGAATGTCTTTCCTCAAATTTGGAGACCAGAATTTCACACAGTACTCCAGGTGTGGTCTCACCAGGGCCCTGTACAGCTGTAGAAGAACCTCTTTGCTTCTATACTCAATCCCTCCTGTTATGAAGGCCAGCATGCTATTAGCCTTCTTCACTACCTGCTGTACCTGCATGTTTACCTTCATTGACTGGTGTACAAGAACACCCAGATCTCTCTGTACTGCCTCTTTACCTAAATTGATTCCATTTAGGTAGTAATCTGCCTTCCTGTTCTTGCCACCAAAGTGAATAACCATACATTTATCCACATTAAACTGCATCTACCATGCATCGGACCACTCACCTAACTTGTCCAGGTCACCCTGTAATCTCCTAACATCCTCATCACGTTTCACCCTGCCACCCAGCTTAGTATCATCAGTAAATTTGCTAATGTTATTGCTAAGACCATCTTCTATATCATTAACATATATTGTAAAAAGCTGCAGTCCTAGTCCTGATCCCTGTGGAACCCCACTGGTCACTGCCTGCCATTCCGAAATGGAGACGTTTATCACTACTCTGTTTCCTTTCAGCCAACCAACTTTCATTCCAAGTTAGTACTTTGCCCCCAATACCATGCGCCCTAATTTTGCTCACTAACCTCCTATGTGGGACTTTATCAAAAGCTTTCTGAAAGTCCAGGTACACCACATCTACTGGATCTCCCTCATCCATCTTCAGAGTTACATCCTCAAAAAATTCAAGAAGATTAGTCAAGCATGATTTCCCCTTTATAAATCCATGCTGACTCTGACCTATCCTGTTACTACTATCCAGATGTATCGTAATTTCATCATTTTTAATAGACTCCAGCATCTTTCCCACCACTGAGGTCAGACGAACTGGTCTATAATTTCCTGCTTTCTCTCTCCCACCTTTCTTAAAAAGTGGTATAACATTAGCCACCCTCCAATCTGCTGGAACTGATCCCGAATCTATCGAACTCTGGAAAATAATCACCAACGCATCCACGATTTCTCGATCCACCTCCTTCAGTACCCTCGGATGTAGTCCATCAGTCCTCAGGCACTTATCAACCTTCAGACCGAATAGTCTTTCCAACGCCAATTCCTGGCAAATATAAATTCCCTTAAGTTCAGGTCCTTCAGCCACTGTTACCTCAGGGAGATTGCTTGTGTCTTCCCCAGTGAACACAGATCTGAAGTAATTCAATTCTTCTGCCATTTCTTTGTTCCCCATAATATATTCCCCTGTTTCTGTCTTCAAGGGCCCAATTTTAGTCTTCACCATTTTTTTGCTTTTCACATACCTACAAAAGCTTTTACTATCCTCCTTGATATTATTGTCCAGTTTAACTTCGTACCTCTGTGTATTTCCTTCTTAGTAATCCTCTGATGTTCTTTAAAAGCTTCCCAGTCCTCCATTTTCCCACTTATCTTTGCTATATTATACTTTTTCTCTTTTAGCTTTATACGTTTCTTAACTTCCCTTGTCAGCCACGGCCACCCATGCCTCCTCCTAGGATCTTTCTTCCTTTTTGGAATGAACTGATCCTGCATCTTCTATATTATATACAGAAATATCTGCCATTGTTCCTCCACTGTCATCCCTGCTAAGGTATTGCACCATTGAACTTTGGCCAGCTCCTCCCTCATAGCTCCATATTTCCCTTTATTCAACTGAAATATTGTCACTTCCGATTGTACCCTCTCCCTCTCAAATTGCAGATTGAAGCTTATTGTATTATGGTCACTACTTCCCAATGGCTCCTTCACTTCGAGGTCCCTGACCAATTCTGGTTCGTTGTACAATACCAGATCCAGAATTGCCTTCTCCCTGGTTGGCTCCAGCACCAGCTGTTCTAAGAATCCATCTCTGAGGCACTCCATAAAGTCTCTTTCTTGAGGTCCAATACCATCCTGATTCTCCCAGTCTAGCTGCATGTTGAAATTCCCCTTTGCAACAGGCCAATTTCAGCTCCTGATTCAACTTACATCCGACATCCAGACTACTGTTTAGGGGCCTGTAGATGACTCCCAAGAAGGTCTTTTTACCCTTAGTATTTCTCAGCTCTATCCACACTGACTCTACATCCCCTGATTCTAGGTCCCCCCGCGCAAGGGACTGAATATCATCCCTTACCAACATGGCCACCCCACCCCCTCTGCCCGTCAATCTGTCCTTACGATAGCACGTGTAGCCTTGAATGTTCATTTCCCAGGCCCTGTCCACTTGAAGCCACGTCTCAGTTATCCCCACAATATCGTATCTGCCAACTTCCAAAAGAGCCTCAAGCTCATCCATCTTATTTCTAATGCTTCGTGCATTCATGTATAGTATTTTTAATTTGTTACTGCCCTCACCCTTCCCATCAACTCCTATTTCACTCAACTTGACAGCATGATCCCTTTCTGAGTTTTCTGCCTCATTGATACAGTTGTCTTTCTTGACTTCTCTTGTTCTAACTTTCCCTTCAATTTCCTTCTTAAACATCCAGTTTGCACCCCCCCCCCCACCCCCACCCCGCGCTACTTAGTTTAAATGTAGCTGTGTTGTAGTAGCAAACCTGCCTGCCAGAAGGCTGGTCCCTAACCTATTAAGGTGCAAACCATCTCTCTTGTGGAATTTATGCTTACCACAAATCATATTAAAACCCATTAGGCCAGAAGGTGGAAATCCCTCAAAACAATTTGACACATCTCAGTTTTAACGAGAAAAATAATTCAGTCTATAATGTATAAAAATCAAGAGAAAGTTGGAATTATTCCAAAAGGTCAGTCAGGTAGACCTCACAGTAACATGAGCTCCTAAATTAGGGCTGTTAATCTGCTCCAATCAGGGAACCCTGGCTGACAGATAAAAAGTAGAGTGTCTGACATTCTGACACTCTGAGGGCTAGCCCTAAGGGAGCTGAATCAATGTCATGGACTCCCAGTGTGACAGGATATTAGCCTTTGTCAAGTTATTTCAAAAGGAATTTATCTATATGTTGTGCTAACAATAAATCTGTTTAATTTCAATACTGATATAGATGTTATAGCTATTGATAAAAAAATTCTTACTTAAGTTTTTAATTTTCTTTTCAAGAGGGAGATTTGTTGGTAATGTTATAACTTTCCAAGAAGATCCCTGACTTAGATATGATTATATGATTAAAAGCTTCATGGTACTTAGTGAAAAGGCACATGCTTGGATATGCTGAATTTTCTTCTAGTTTATTGCTAACTAGATATAATAATACATACCATGATAATTCTTGGCTTCCTTCTGCTATTAATCTTGACTGTTCCCAGAATATAAACTTATCCCCAAGTTCTCCTGATCTGCTTCACTCCATTCCTTGCTCACTTTCAATTTGCTGACTTCAGTTACTACCTCAGTTCCTCCACTGAGGTTTGCCCTAATTGCTTCTTTCTATTCCTGTCCCTGTACGAAGTCTGACATCCTCCAGCTCAAAATCTGCACTACCCACCCTCTTTTTTGCCTGATGCTCCAGGACATCCTGAGTATGTTATTAATAAGGTACCTCTTCTCGAATAATGAATAAAGTTTCTAAATTTGTGAAAAGATGGACTTACAAGTTTTGAGAAAAAGTTGCTTTTAATTAACCTCATTTGAAAATGTAAATGAGATGAAGCCACTATAATTTATTCAGATATGCTTCCTTTTAACAGTATGCTTCAAAACTTCATAAAGGTAGGATGTAATGGTTTTGAGCTTATTTTCCAACTGACCTAGTTTGTTTGAGCAAGAGGGAATTAAGTGCAGTAACAGACTTTCTTACAGGTTCTCTATTGCAGAGTTATAATCCTCATTTTCTTTCATAAATACAAACTTTACAATACACCCGGGAGACAGCAATAAAAACGCAAATCATTCGAAATGCTCAGCAAATCACACGACATCTTTAACTTACGTTCATTCATAGCTGCTTAGATCAATGTTTGCTGCCCTCCCCAGATGCCCTTGGGAAGGTGGCAATCAACCTCTCTTTGAACCTCTAGTGTTCATGTGGTCAAGATATACCCATATGGCTATTATCAAAAGAGTTCCTAGATTTTGGCCCAGTGATAGTAAAGAATTAATGTTATTGATTCAAGTCAGGATGATAAGTAAAATGGAGGGGAATTTGTTGTTGATGAATATTCACATGCATGTGTTGTCTTTGTCCTTCTAGTGGCTCAGGTTTGGAAATTGCAGTTGAAGAAGTTTTCGTTAGTTCTAGCTGTACATCTTGTCAATAGAACACATTGCTACTCTTTTGGAGAGAGTTTTGAGGTTGAAATATCAGTGCTGGTATAAAAACAGTATTCCTTATTCATGAAAGCCACAATCTAATTATTCTGCACCAAAAATTGTCATCCATGAGGTGGTGCGGGCCAGTGGCAGCACCAGAACAGTATTCAGCCAACAGATAAACTCACAGCATGGCATATTCTCACTCTTACCAACAAGCAAGGAGAGTCAATCTGGGTCACTGAAGGCCATGTTGGGGCAGCACCAGGTATATCAAAAAATAAGGTGTCGACATTGGTGAAGTTACAAAACAGGATGGCTTTCCTGGCAATTAGCAGAAGTAGAAAGTGACAGATGAAGCCGAGTGACCACGCAATCAACAAATCAGATCTAAGCTTTGTCGTCCTGCCACATCCAGTCATCAATGGTTATAGACAATTAAGCAATTAATAGGAGAAGAAAGTATCACGCATATCCCTGTCTTCAATGATGGAAGCTCAGTAGACCATAACAAAACACAAGGCTGAAGAGCTTGCACCTATCTTCAGCCAGAAGTGCCAAACAACTGATCCATGTTGGCCTTGTTCTTGCAATGGCAAGCATCACAGCTTTCTACCAATTTGATTCACCCCGCAGGAAATCAGGAAACAGCTGAAGGGGTGAATACTACAAAGCCAATGGGTCCTGACAACATTCTGGCAATTGTACTGAAGTTATGTACCCCAGAACTAGCCATTGTTAGATAGATGCACCACCAGCATCTCTCCAACAATGTTGAAAATTGCCCAGGTACGTCATAGAATCCCCACAATGCGAAAGCAGACCATTTGATCCAATGAGTCTACACCATCCCTCAAAGAGTATCTCACCCAAGTCCAAACCCCCGACCTTGTAATCCCTGGGCACCGCAAGCAATTTAACAAGCAAATTCACCTTATTTGCACATCTTTGGACTATCAGAGGAAACCAGAGCACCTGGAGGAAACTCGCGCAGACAGACACCCGAGGGTAGACTCGAACCCAGGTCCCATGCACTGTGAGGCAGCGGCGCTAACCACTAAGCCACTGTGCTGCTTTTTGGATGCATTATCCTGTAATCTAACACAACCAACTGCTGCTTCATCAGTCAACTCTTAAGATGATAGAAGGGGAATATCCTGCCCACTGATCCTCAGTTTAGTTTCCATCAGGCCTCCTCAGCTTCTGACCTTAATACAATATTGGTCTAGTAATGGACAAAAGATTTGAACTCCAGAGGGGAGGTGAAGATAACTGCCTTTAACTTTAACGCAGCATTTGTCTTTACAAAATAGAAATCAATGTGAAACTCTTCATTTGTTAGAGTCATGTCTAATGCAATAGGAAATGATTGCAGCTGTTGAATGTCAATCACCTCCATAAAAGGATATCACTACATGAATTCTGAAGGGTGGTGTCTGAGGCACAGCTACTTCATCGATGACCTTCCCTCCACCTTAAGTTCAAATATAGGGTCATCCATTAATTATTGCACAATGTTCAGCACCCTTCATGACACCTTAGATGTTGATACAGTCTGTGTACTTGTCTAAGAAGACATGGACAACACCCAAGCTTGGGTTGAGAAGTGACAAATAACATTCACCCATACAAATGTGCCAGGAAGTGGCCATCTCCAACAAAAAACTGAATCCCGCATAATCAACAACCTAGGTTAACAACTGACCAGAAACTGAGCTGGAACATCAATTTAAATACAATGGCTACTAGTGTAGGTTAGATGCTAAGAATTCTGTGGTATCTCACTTTCTGACCCTCCAAAGCCTGTTCACCATCTAGTAGGCACAAGTCAAGACTGCGATGGAATACTTTCCAATTGCCTGGATGCGTGCAGCTTCAACATTGCTCAAGAAGCTTGACAGCATCCAAGATAGAGCAACCCTTTTTACTGGCACCCCATCCACCAGTCATTGTTTACTCCCACCACCAACAAAAAAAGTGGCAACAATACTTTCCATTGACAAGATGCACTACAATAACTCACCAAGATTCTGCTGACAGAACCTTCCAAACCCATGATCTTCACCATCTAGAAGACAAAGGTAGCAAATGCCTGGGAACACCAGCACATGCAAATTCGCCTGCAAGCCACTCAGCATGCTGACATTGGAACAATGTTATAATTTCTTCACCATTGCTGGGTCAAATCCTGGAATTCTCTTTGAAACCGCACTGTGAGTATCCCCACAACACAAAAAGTGCAGCAGTTCAAGCAGATCACAACCTTCTCCAGTACAATTAGGATGAGCAACAAGCATCAGCTCAGCAGCACTCATATCCCATCAGCTCAGCAGCACCCATATCCCATGTGTGAATGAAGAAAGTATTCAGGTAATTTAATCTTAGCCCAGCTCAATAAAATTCGATAGCACTTACATAAAGCTATCTTGAAATGGTTTCATCTGGAAGGAGAATATAACCATTCAAGAAGTTATTGGTGTCAGAGTCTGAAACCCCATTCTTGCCTCTTTACCTATTTAATTTCAGGAGTGTAATATACAATTTATCTTTCTTCTCTGTCATATATATAAATTACATGATTTGTCTATCAAATTGTTGAAAGTAAAAATGGAATCACAAGGGAAATCATTTAAAGCACACTATCAATCAAGCCTAAGGGCTATGGGTGTGTTTTCTAACATATCAACCTCCCCCACAAAGAGGCAGAACCTTTTGGTCTTGACAACTTTTAGTGCATTAATTTCAAAACCAACTCTAAACATAGCCAGAAACCTTGGGTAACTTTGGTTTGTCCTGGAAACTCGGGTACAAAAAGAGAACATCTTTGGCTGTTAGATTTAACTCCCAGCCTTGAAAACAACACAGTTGGTTTAGTCATGAATTGACCTTGACTTTTTTTTTGTTGGACATATTGTAGATAATGCCTGCTCCAGCAGTTTTCAGCAACAATTCCTTTTAATCATAAAATGGGGATGTCAGCACAAGATGGAATCAGAGCATAATCTCACAATGAGACATCGGTAAGAATGATCTCTCTCTCAGGTATCGGTTTTCTTCCATAAATAAATATTTAAGACCATTTTTTCTTAGGAAAATTAAAGCATTGATTCTTGAGAAGGCATTGCAAATTCAAAAATTAAAAAATGACATTACCCCTGAGGTCAGCAATACAATATGAAAAAGATGCGCCCTGTGAGCAAGTTAATTTTATTTATGTGAGTCCAGTTAAAGACTGCAATATAATATGCTCTTGAACAATTTTTCAGTAATTTTATTGAGTTCTACACAGTATCATGTGTGGTTTCTTCCAGTGTCTGGGATATAATAGGTATGCAGCAGCCCACCTATTTTGTAAGACTGAATGCAGCATTCTCGTGGAGAAGTAAATGTCAAAGTTTTCCTGTACTATGTAACTTCTGCTAATGTAAAACTACATATGAACAATTTCCTTTCTAGTCCAGATAATTCCTGCTTTTACTTTGCATGCTTAATTAGCATCCAATTTAAATTAGACAGTCTAATAAGATGGATTATGATCAATAAGATAAATGGACTTTATGAATAATCACTGTGCCGCCAAAATTCTACAAAGTTAATTTTAAAATATACCCATTCTGCTACAACCCGGATGTGCTTGAATATATAGAATTGTCCTCTTCCACTGTCATGCAGCAACTTTCCAATTACATTTGGCACAGTTTTGCTTTCAATCAATTTGCAGTAATCTTAATTGTTACGCTGCTTCTGGTGTCTAACGAGTGGCATATTTGGAACACCACAGTTAGTACAATTTCATGTTTCTTCCTACAATCCCATATTCTTTCTAATCTGAGCTTGGACTCACCTTATCACTCTTTCCTACTTCATTTACATCACCTTGTCTCTTTTTTCAACTTTAGTGCTGTTCTGTATCTTGTGCCAGGATCTTTATCCCAGATCAATATATCTCAATTTATTGAAAAATGTAATCAAATCAATAACTTAGACGAACTAAAATATTGGCATCAGTCCAAATGAGAACTCGCCCTCATCATATTCTCCGACAAGGTTTCATTTCTTTATAGGGGAGGGGAGGATAAATAAATAATGGACTTAACACAATGAAGTAATGGTTGTCAATGCTGCAGAGTAGAAAATGTTTCCATTATTGATAGCCAGTGTCAACATCAAATGCTTCAAGATAAAGTTTAGCTTGCAGTGGAGAAAGTATTCTGCCTCAGCAATGTCACTCAGAATCACAACACTCCCCACAGTAATGAGTTGATTTTTCCTTTACACACTGTCAATCTTTGAAAGTTCTATTTGTAGGCACATATCTATTGATAATCTTTACATGTTAGAAACCCTCATTTCTTCATCCTATGTTGTACTCAAAGACAGCCTCTAAATATTTGAGGACAAACTACTGATTCACTGGTGAACTAGTCTTTTGGGAAAGATCAATTTAATAATGGTTCATTATTCTTTTATTTAATAAATACAGCAATTGTTGATGCTATTTGTGGTTCACTATATATGAACCCAGTTGACATCATTGCTGGACAGGTCAAATTCCAGACTGAAATCTGGCTTGATGGATCATACTTTGTTATTTATTTTGATTTTAACGAGATGGTCTTTCAGTGTGTGTCATGACATATAGTTTATGTTGTTAATCTCTATTGGGGTATATTACTTGGATGAAGGTAAAACATACAGCTTTACTGACATTAATCATGAAGTATGTTATGATTGCCACATTCACTGGCTGTTGGGGCTTGTAAGCTGTAACACTGTGGTTACCTCTTGGGCAATATCGACATGTTTGTGTATCATGAATGGAAACTTATTTTGCATTTTTCCTTGTTTGGCTCTTCTTCACATGCTGCTGTGGGACATTGTGCCTTATCTTGGGTTTCTCTGGGTGATTGGATTTCCTAAACTTTGTAGCTCAATGTCCTACTATGGCACATTGTTTTCACTCGTCGTGATAGTTTGGACACTGTTTTGGTAAATGAGATAAGCCACATGTTATGCAAGATTTTTGTGTTCCACGAAACAGCTGATGGTTGCAGTAATTATTCCAGAGTCAAGCACTTTCAAATCCTGCTGACATGCAATGATTGCTTCAAAATCCTTCCAGTAGAGCTTCAACGGTATTTTGTTTTAGGATTAGGCTAGAAATGCTTTTCATAGGTGTGGATTCAATTAGCAGTTCCATCAGCCTTTCTGGTATGTTAGTTATAAATGTTAGTCATTCTACACCTTTTTATTGATAAATGACTATGAATTGGTTAATTGTTTCTCTCGGCTGTTTGCCATGTGATTTTTAACTCAAACTTGTGTATACAGAATTTGACTCAAACTTTAAGTTGATTCTCTAAAATCTGAAAAACGTCATTGTCTCAAATATCAAAGGATTTTATTCCTCTTAACCTTTCAGTGCCTAAAGGATAAGATGTTTGACTACCTGTTCTTCATTATTAAATATTTCCTGATCCATAAGGTAAGGATTGACTTTTACTTTAAGCAAGTGAAGCTCTGAGGGCATTTCAAAGAAATGCCAATCCATAGTCATGTGTTTGCTTTCTGTACTGCTGTTCTTTAAAGAGACAGTGCAAAAGTCTGTATTACAGCCTTCATTGTATTTGTTGACTTCTGTGTTTTTGTTGGCTTCTCCACTTTGCCTTTGTTGGATTTTGCTGCACCTTTCAAACATGACAGGATTGTAGCTGCAGGTTTTTGCTATATTTTTGCTCTTGTCAAAACTTTGTGCAAAATAAAGCTGTAATTCTTTAACCCAGTGTATTGGGAAGTATACTGACATGGGTAGAAGTTTAGTCAGCTAACAGGAAGAATGGAGTGAGCATAATTTGGTCTTCATCAGATTGGCAAGATGAAATGAGTGTTGTGCCACAGGAATCAGTGCTGGGACTTAACTATTTGCAGTTTATATAAATAAGTTGGATGAAGGGTCTAAATACATGGTTAAAAAGGAGTAAGTGAGGACTGCAGATGCTGGAGATCAGAGCTGAAAAATGTGTTGCTGGAAAAGCGCAGCAGGTCAGGCAGCATCCAAGGAGCAGGAGAATTCCTGAAGAAGGGCTTATGCCCGAAACATCGATTCTCCTGCTCCTTGGATGCTGCCTGACCTGCTGCGCTTTTCCAGCAACACATTTTTCAGCTCTAAATACATGGTTGCCAAATTTGCTAATGACACAAAGATAAATAGAGAAATAAGGTATGAAAAGACATAGGAGGCCAAACAGAGATACAGATAGGTTAAGTGATTAGGCAAAGTACTGTTAAATGGAGTATAATATGGTAAATGTGAATTTGCCAATGCTGGCAGGAAAAATACAAAAAAAAGATGGAAAATTGCAAAGCCCTGATATTCTGAATGATCTGAACAATCTAATGCATGAATCACAAAAGTTTAATAGGCAGTTAACAACAAATAATTGGGAATATTAATAGAACTTATCATTAATGTGAGGGGATTGAACACAAAAGTATGGGTAGTTATACTTCAGTTAAGCAGAGTACTGCACAGACCACATTTGGGGTATTGTGTCAAGTTTTATATAAGGAAGGATGAAAATACATTGGAAGCTGTCTAGAGAAAGTTTACCAATATAATACTTGAAGTGAACATGATTTGGAGGTGCCGATGTTGGACTGGGGTGTATAAAGTTAAAAATCACACAATACCAGGTTATAGTCCAACAGATTTAATTGGAAGCACACTAGCTTTCGGAGTGACGCTCCTTCATCAGGTGATTGTGGAGGGCTCAATCCTAACACACAGAACTTATAGCAAAAATTTACAGTGTGATGTAACTGAAATTATACATTGAAAAATTGTTGTCTGTTAAGCCTTTCATCTGTTAGAATACAGTGGTAGTTTCACTTCTTTCATGTGTAAATCACAAAACCTTTTTTTTAAAAAGTTGCATTCTCAGGTTAGCTGTTAACAATGGTGATAGCTAGACAATATGTTGAAGGTGTTGGCCCCCTGTGTTCTCTGTCTATGCCATGATGCTTAGATTGATTCTAATCTAAAAAGTGAGATAACGGAGTTTTACATAAATTCATGCAGTTTTTGAGCTCAGAGTTCTACATGAATGCATGCCCTCCACTAAAACCTGATGAAGGAGCATCGCTCCGAAAGCTAGTGTGCTTCCAATTAAACCTGTTGGACTATAACCTGGTGTTGTGTGATTTTTAACTGAAGTGAACAAATTGCCTTGTGCGGAAAGGTTAGAGAGCGAGCCAAATGTCCCCTGGAGTTTAGAAGAAGTAGAGGGACTTAATTCAGACATATAAAATCCTGAGGGATCTTGACAGAGTAAATATGCAGAACCGAGAAGTAGAGGTCACTTTTTTAAAAATCATATAAGCCATTTAAAAAAGAGATGAAGTGATTTGTTTTTTGTCTCTCAAGGAATTGTGATTCTTTGGAACTCTCCTCCTAAAGTGTTGTAGAGATAAGATCCTTGAATATTTGTAAGGTGAAATGGATAGATTCTTATTTGACAAACGGCTATCAAAATTAGGTCGGAATGTGAGGTTTAAAGTTACAATCAAATCAGCCAAGATCTTATTGAATAGCAGGAGGAGTAGGCTGATTAATCCCCTCCTTCCCCTGGTTTGTATGCTTACATATTCACATGATCATTAAATGTAGGCATTTTTATTATTGACCAAATTAGGAAAATGGAAGTGGAGGAATTGAGTGACTGCAGGTAAGGTAGTTACTTTTAATATTGTAGCTATATCCTTGATCCTCTGAAAGGTAGAACAATAGCTGCTAGCAAATGAAAGTCAGGCAGCAGCCTTGATGCTGCTTATTGACACTAAGTAAAATAAGGTCAGATATGTTGCGACTTTGGGGCACAAGAAGGATGAAGCTATCATCAGTTTTAAAGCATAATGACAAAGCAGGCCAAGTCTTTCCTGCAAAACGTAGAGGACTCCCCTCGATTTCTCAATGAAATGTTATTAATACAAATCTTTCGGATCTCCTCGAGAAGTCTGGGACATTTCACTGGTAGGAGAAATATGCTGCCATTAGTATTTGTTAAAACTGCATGAGAGCCATAAGACCAACTTGGTTCCATTAATTCAATACCTGCTTGGGGCAGATATTCATCCCAGTCACCTGATGATAAAATTACTGCAGAGTGAGGAAAAGGCCAATTTCATTTTAACTCCTATTTTGCCTTATTTCTACCAAACTTGAAGGAGTTTAATTGTATCCTGTATTCTAATTCACACAAAATTGCTTTTAGAAAACTCCCTTCTCATGAGCATTAGTTATATGAGTTAGTTGTGGAAATAGGGATTTTAGTTCAGCCCTGGCAATCATTAGGTACTGTAATGTCAAAGTTCACAATTTATCTTTGGTGTTATTTATATGAGAACTATCCAAGTAAAATCATAGAATCATTGAATTATATAGCATGGAATCAGACCTTTCGGTCCAACTCAAACACGCCAACCAGACATCCCAATCTTACCAAGTCCTATTTACCAGCATTTGGCTCAATTCCCTCCAAACTCTTCCTTTTCATATTTTCGTCCAGATGTCTTTCAAATGGTATAGTTGTCTAGCCTCCACCACTTCCTCTGGCAGCTCATTCCATACACGCACTGACCTTTGTGTAAAAAAGTTATCCCTCAGGTCCTATTTAAATCTCTCCAACCTGTGTCCTCTAGTTTTGGACTCCTCCACCCCAGGAAAAAGTTCTTGGCTATTCACCCTATTCATGCCCCTCATGATTTTATAAACCTCTGTGAGATCAACCCTCAATCTCTGACACTCCAGGAAAAATGCCACTGCCTATTCAGCCTCTTCCTATAGCGCAAATCATCCAACCCCAGAACCATTCTGTAAATCTTTCCTGCACCTTCTGAAGTTTAACATTCTTCTTAAAGAATGGTGACCAGAATTGTACACAGTGTTCCAAAAGTGACCTCACTAGTGTCCGGTGTAACCATAATTAACATCTCAACTCCTTTATTCAACGTTCTGACCAATTAAGGCAAGCATGCCTTATACACTACTTTCTCTACCTGCGACTCCACTTCCAAGGACTTATGTACCTGCACCCCTCTGTCTCTTTGCTCGGCAACTCTCTCCAGGGCCTTGCTATTAATGGTACAAGTCCTGCCTTCTTTGCCTTACTAAGATGCAATTCCTCATATTTATCGAAATTAAACTCCATCTCCCTCCAACAACTTACCCACCATTAATATCAGGCTCACCAGTCTCCAGTTCCTTGGCTTTATCTTATAACCTTTCATACATAATGGCACCATGTTAGTCAACCCCCAGTCTTCTGGCACCTCATTCATGGCTACCATGTCACTGATATCACAACAAGGATTCCAGCAATTTCTTCCCTAGCTTCCAATAAAGTTCTGAGATACACCTGCTCAGATCTCAGGGATTTATGTTTATGCATTTTAAGACTTTGTCTTCTGTATTTTGAACATTTTTCATGGCATGACTATTTATTTCCCATGCTTCCATGTCCATCTACACAGTGAATACTAATGTAAAGTATTTGTTTGGTATCTCATTCATCTCCTGCAGTTCCAGATGTAGATGGCCATGTTGATCTTTAATGGGCCCTATTCTTTCCCTGGTTCCTCTTTTACCCTTAATGCATTAATAGAATCTCTTTGGATTCAACTTAACTCTATTTGCCAAAGCTATCTCACATCCCCTTCTTGCCCTCCAGGTTTCCCTCTTATGTGTACTCCTACTGTCCTTCTACTCCTCTAGGGATTCACCCGATCCCAGTTGTATCTACTTGATATGTGCTTTCTTCTTTTTCTTGAGCACAAACTAATAGAATTATAAACACTGGCCACAAGATGCTCCCCCACTGACACTTCAGTCACTTGCCTTGTCTCATTTCCTAACACAAAGTCAAGTATTGCTTGTTCTCTAGTAGGTGTATCGACATATTGAATTAGAAAATTTCTAAAAAAAACATGTTAATAAATTCCTGGAAAGTAACGACTAGGGAAAACGAGACTCTGTGATAAGCATTCATTTAGCATAATTGATTTTGAAGTGGTGGAGTATGTTTGGTGGCATATTTGAAACTTATAAATTTAGGAAATGAATTTGGAGAGAGCATTGTTGGTCATAGCAGCATCAATAAAATATAGCATTGTAAGAACAGTTGCAGTAGAGAAAATGTTTGGAGACTGAGGGACAATAAGGGTTTGATCTTTTTTGTTTAGTTTCCAGAAATGCAAAGGAGGAATCACATGCAGTTCAAAGGTTCACTCATAAATAATGTTTTGTTTTTGTTTGATGTTTAAGTTCTGTGGTGCAGTGTTTTAGAGAAAGGCAGACTTAAATTTGCAGGTTAACATTACGCCAAGTAGTGAGAATTTGGCTCCTTCCAACTGCCTGCTGTATTCTTTGTAGCCAAGGTTTTCAGTGAAAATATAATGTCAGCTGGGACACATTATGCAAAAGAGCCAGCCTGTAAAACACTGTGCCCTGAGGATAAATACACCTGTTGGGACTAAGTATTTAACTTCTACCTGCTGGTAATGTCAACTGGTGAGTGAAACAAATTTGCAGCTGTCATTAATCATGCATGATCAGCCTAGCTCCTGTTATCCTTCTTTTCAATCTCTACAGAGCTGAGACCAAATTAATACTTCGTCCTCTTACAAATTCACTGCAAGTGAAGATGATTCTGCAGTACTTTGGGACATCGGTGTTATTGAACTGCTCTGCTTACATTACTTTACACTTCAAAAGTATTCCCCTGTCAATAAAGCTCTTTGGGACACTTTAAAACCATAAAAGATATCATATGAAAGCATGTCTTTTTTTTGTTCAGTGAGGTGGAGATTGGCCATTGAAATGGGATTTTTCTTGTTTTTTTTTCAAATAATCCCATTTAAACAAAAATAACAAAAGCTTGCCAATAACTTAATAATTGTGGACAAGATTTCAAAGAACTAACAGTTCGTGAATAACAATATGAAAGCCTCTACTTACATAGAATTCATAATGTAAACTCCCATTCTATATAACAGTCCCAAAAATCCATTGCTACTTAAGTCATGTTCTATCCAACTCTGACATGAGTCCACTGGAAGACAAATGAAGATGCAATTTCATTATGCTGTTGGTTGTGTATCGAGATTTCCATGATGGGGAGCTTAGATATACCAGCAACAAGCTGTCACAGTCGGAACTATATGATAGTCATGTTTGTATGGATAATGCAGTGACAGATTCAATATTCCTCCAAGGCTCCCAGTGTCCATCCATCTCAGCCAAGGGGACTTCTACCAACCTTTGTGGGCGGCACGGTGGTACAGTGGTTAGCACTGCTGCCTCACAGCGCCAGAGACCCGGGTTCAATTCCCACCTCAGGCAACTGGCTGTGTGGAGTTTGCACATTCTCCCCGTGTCTGCGTGGGTTTCCTCCGGGTACTCTGGTTTCCTCCCACAGTCCAAAAATGTGCACATTAGGTGAATTGGCCATGTTAAATTGCCCGTAGTGTTAGGTGTAGGGGAATGGGTCTGGGTGGGTTGCTCTTCGGAGGGTTGATGTGGACTTGCTGGGCCAAAGGGCCTGTTTCCACACTATAAGTAATCTAATCTAATCCCTACAGGCAATCAGCCCTTTGGTGTTCCAGCAGTGCATTTCATTTATGGATATCACATAAGGTATGGGTTTCCTCATCCCAGTTGTTATTGGGGTTATTAGTTAAAGTCAAGACAGGAACTTGACTTGTGATACCTTGCACAGCAGTATTTTGGAATCAATATTTATTAACTTTAAAAGGAAAAGAAACCAATAAAAACCAAAAGTGAAATCAAAGCTTTAAAGACGTGGAACTGATTATGAGGTCTGAAACCCTGTCCAACTTTCACATTAAGTTTGAGGGTACGCTTGTCGCAAGGATTCAAAATATTGTTTCCAGATTGAATTGAAATGCTGAAAAAAAATTATAAAATGCAATTAAAACAAATCTGTGAGGAAAGCATGAAAATGTCTGATATGCTTGAACAGGTTGATGTTAAGAAGGAAGATGTGGTGAAAATTTGGAAAAACATAAGGATTAATAAGACCTCTGGGCCAGATGAGATGTACCCAAGGTTACTAAGGGAAACAAGGGAAGATGATCTTTGCATCCTCACTGTCCACTGGAGGTTGAAGGGTGCCAAATGTTATTCCCTTGTTCAAGAAATGGAATAGGATAACCCTGGGAACTATAGACCAGTCAGTCTTATGTTTCTGGTGGGCATATTACTGGAAAGGATATTGTGAAACAGGATTTATGATTATTTGGAAAATCAGTTTGATTAGAGATAGTCAGCATGGCTTTGTGAGGGGAAGATCATGCCTCACAAACATTATTGAATTCTTTGAGGATGTGACAAAACACATTGATGCAGGTAGAGCAGTGGATATGGTGTACATGGATGTTAGCAAGATATTTAATAAGGTTCCCCACGGTTGGCTCATTCAAAATGTAAGGAAGCATAGGATACAGGCAAATCTGGCTGTCTGGATACAGAATTGGCTGGCCCACAGAGGACAGAGAGTGATCATAGATGGAAAGCATTCAGCCTGGATCTTGGTGATCAGTGGTGTTCTACAGGGATCTGTTCTGGGACCTCTACTCTCTGTGATTTTTATAAATGACTAGGCTGAGGAAGTGGAAGGGTTGGGTACTAAGTTTGTGGATTACATGAAGGTTGATAGCAGTGGATAGTGTGGAGGGCTGTTGTCAGTTGCAACAAGACATTGACAAGATGCAGAACTGGGCTGATAAGTGGCAGATGGAGTTCAACCTGGAAGAAGTATGAAGTGATTCATTTTGGAAGGTCGAATTTGAATGCAGAATGCAGGGTTAAAGGCAGGATTTTTGGTAATGTGGAAGAATAGAGGGATCTTGGGGTTCATGTTCAGAGATCCCTCAAAGTTGCCAGCCAAGTTGATAGGATTGTAAAGAAAGCATATGGTGTGTTAGCTTTCATTAGCAGGGAAGTTGAGTGTAAGAACTGCAAGTTATGCTGCAGTTCTATAGAGCCTTGCTTAGACCACACTTGGAATATTTTGTTCAGTTCTAGTCACCTCATTATAGGAAAGATGTGAAAGCTTTAGAGTGGGTGCAGAGGACATTTACCAGGATGCCGCCTGGACTGGAGTTCAAGTCTTATGAGGTAAGGTTGAGGGAGCTCATTCTTTTCTCACTGGAGTGAAGAAGAATGGATGGTGACTTGATAGAGATGTACAAGATGATGAGAAGCAAAGATAGAGTGGATAGCCAGAGACTTTTTTTCTAGGGAGGAAATGTCTCCCACAGCAGGGGAATAGTTTTAAGGTGATTGGAGGAAGGTTTAGGGGAGTTGTCAGAGGTAGATTCTTTACAAAGATAGTGGGGGTGCATGGAATGCACTGCCAATGGTGGTCGTAGAGTTAGATACATTAGGGACATTTAAGCGACTCTTGGATAGGCACATGGAAGATAGTACTGTGAAGGGGCCAGGGCAATTATAATGTGTTTAGGCAAGACCTAGGATGCATACAATGAAGTAGCAAAATGCAGGGGATGGAGACAATCGAAATGTGGAGCTGATATTTAAGGGACAGGTATTGCATGTCCTTGATAGGGATGTACCTATCAGGTAGGGAGGAAGTGATAAGGTAAGGGAACCGTGGTTTACTACAGAAATTGCATCTCTTGGTAAGCGGAAGAAGGAGGTTTATTTGTCGATGAGACGAGATGGTTCAAATGAGGCGATGGAGAGTTACAGATGAGTTAGGAAGGATTTAATGAGAGAGTTAAGAAGAGCAAAGAGAGAGGACATAAGCAGTCTTTAGCAGATACAATAAAGGAGAACCCTAAAGCTTTCTATAGGTATGTGAGGAATAAAAGGATAATTAGGGTAGGAATAGGGCCAATCAAAGATGGAAGTAGAAATTTGAGTGTGGACCCTGTAGAGATCAGATAGGTGTTAAATGGATATTTCTTATCAGTTTTCTCTCAGGAAAAAGAGAATATTGTAGAGGAGAAGACTAAGATACAAGATATTAGATGACAAAGGATCAAGGTTAGTAAGGAAGAGGTGTTATCAATTCTAGAAAGTGTGAAAGTAGACAAGTCGCTTGGGCTGGATGGGATTTATCTGAGGATTCTCTGCGAAGCTATGGAGGAGGTGTTGGAGTTTTTGGCTTTGATCTTTGAGTCATCATTGTCTACAGGTTTAGTACCAGAGGACTGGAGGATTGCAAATGTTGTGCCCTTGTTCAATAAGGGCAGTAGAAATGACCCAGGTAATTATAGACCAGTGAGCCTTACTTCTCTTGGAGGAAAAATTTTGGTAAGAAATAGGATTTATAATCATCTCACAAGCAGCAACTTGGTTGGAAATAGTCAAGGGCAGATCATGTCTCACAAATCTCATTGAGTTTTTGGGAAGGTGACCAAGCATGTAGATGAGGGTAGGGCAGTTAGCGTGTTGTACGTGGACTTCATAAAGCCTTTGATAAGGTTTGACATGGTAGGCTGTTGGAGAAAATGCAGAGGCATGGGTTTGAGGGTGATTTAGCAGTTTGGATTCAAAGCTGGTTTTCTGTAAGAAGGCAGCGAGTGGTGGTTGATGGAAAATATTCAGTCTGGAGTCCGGTTACTAGTGGTGTGCCACAAGGATCAGTTTTGGGACCACTGCTGGTTGTCATTTTTATAAATAATTTAGATTCAGGCATTGGTGGATGAGTTTGTAAGTTTGCAGATGACACTAAAATCAGTGGAGTAGTGGACAGTGTGGAAGAATGTTACAGGTTGCAGGGGGATTTGGATAAACTGCAGAATTGGGCAGAGAGGTGGCAAATGGAGTTCAGTGCAGGTTAATGTGAGGTGATTCACTTTGGGAAGAATAACTGGAAGGCAGAATACTGGGTCAATGGAAAGATTCTTGGTAGTGTGGATGTGCAGAGGGATTTTGAAGTCCATGTACATAGATGCCTGAAAGTTGCCATACAGGTTGATAGTGCATTAAGAAGATTTTTGGTGTGTTAGGTTTTATTGGTAGAGGGATTGAGTTTTGGAGCCATAATGTCATGTTGCCACTGTATAAAACACTAGTGTGGCCGCACTTGGAATATTGTGTACAGTTCTGGTTGGGCCATCACAGAAAGGATGCAGAAGCATTGGAAAAGGTACCAAGGGGATTTACCAGGATGTTGCCTGGCCTGGAGGGTAGATCTTGTGAGGAAAGGCTGAGAGACTTGGATCTGTTCTCATTGGAAAGAAGAAGGCTAAGATAGAGACATACAAGATGATGAGAGGATTAGTTAGGGAAGACAGTGAAAGTCTTTTTCCTTGGATGATGACATCAGCTTGTGCGAAGGGGCATCACTACAAACCGAGGGGTGACAAATTTAAGACAGATGTCAGAGGCAGGTTCTTTATGCAGAGAGTGGTAAGGATGTGGAATGTCCTGTCTGCCAATGTAGTTAACGCAGCCACATTAGAGTAGGATAAAAGTTTGGCACAACATCAAGGGTCGAAGGGCCTGTACTGAACTATCCTGATCTATGTTCTATGCTAAATTTAAACAATGATAACTGGATCCATATACTAAACAGGTAAGTCAATGATTCTAAACCTTATACACTATAGGCACAACTTGGACTCTAACAAACAACATTAGCATGAGATAAATATAAGATAAAAAAAACATGTTGTAGGATACCCTACAGACTTTAACTGCAAACTAGACAGATCCCACTGAGATGTTACAGTTATCACAGCATACCAAATCTCATTAAAAGTCTGTCTCCTTTGTAAGGGATTCCAATTTTTCACTCTTAAAGATCTATATTTTGAATGTCCTCAAAACCTCACCAAATTGACTGTGACAATGGCTATTCACGGTTTATTGGTTAATTTTCCTCTCTTGAGATCAAATTCCCAAGTACTCCTGCAACTGCTTTTAAGCTTTCAATTTCAGTTTCAGTTTCAGTAAATAACTCAAGCAAATAAACCTTGGAGCATCCTTCACCATACTCTCAGCTGTGCTAAGCTCTGAATGGTTACCAGGGCTTCTTTTTAGGATAAACTAGTAGCCATAACACTGTGGGAATTCTGTAATTTAATAAAAAGTGGGCGGCTCGGTGGCTCACTGATCAGCACTGTGCCTTACTGCGCCAGGGACCCGGGTTCAATTCCAGCCTCGGGCGACTGTGTGGAGTTTGCACATTCTCTACGTGTCTATGTGGGTTTTCTCCGGTTTCCTCCCGCAGTCCAAAGATGTACAGGTTACGTGAATTGGCCATGCTAAATTACCCATTGTGTTCAGGGACATGTAGGTTAGGTGTATTAGTCATGGGAAACATAAAGTAATCAGATAGGGGAATGGGTCTGGTGGGTTCCTCTTTGGAGGGTCAGTGTGGACTTAGATTAGATTCCTTACAGTATGGAAACAGGCCCTTCAGCCCAACCAGTCCAGACCGACCCTCCGAAGAGTAACCCACCCAGACCCATTTTCCCTCTGACTAATTGATCTAACACTATGGGCAATTTAGCATGGCCAATTCACCTGATCTGCACATCTTTTGGATTGTGGGAGGAAACCGGAGCACCTGGAGGAAACCCACGCAGATACAGGGAGAATGTGCAAACTCCACACAGACAGTCACCCAAGGCTGAAATCGAACCTGGTGCCCTGAGGCAGCAGTGCTAACCACTGAGCCACTGTGCTGCCCTAATTTGTTGGGCCAAATGGCCTGTTTCCACAATGCAGGGATTCTATGATAAGAATCTTCGATGATAAGAACCACCAATCCTCGAGACTACTACTGATACGTAACTGCCTGCAGTCTGCCAACAGAAGCACTGTGCTGCTTGGAGTCACTTGTTCTGCTTCAGTAATATTCCATCTCCAAACTGTGAGGAACACCTCTCCCAATAAACATGCAGTGAAATTGAAAGTAGATTAGCTTCTCCTATATTGGGTTATTGGTGGTTGAAGTATGGTGCTGTAAACAATCCTCCTTTCTATCTTGAATCTAAGGGTATGTTGTACAGAAAGAGGAACTTTTCTCACATAACAATTTTTAGTGTATTGCATGATTACAATAGGTACACATTGCATTACATTAGTTTGGCATAATCACTTAAGACTGCAAGGATCCAGAAATTACATATTTATCTCCATCAGGAACGTGTGTTAGGCTGCCAGAAATACCACCTGAAGACTGGGTGATATCACCAGATTGTGTGGAGCTTAATGTAACTTAATGCAGCAATCCCTGAAATAGCTGTGACTTCCTTCCTGTTGACAATGAAACAATCTATTATGCCAGCATAGATAACCTCAATAGATTGTTTTATTGTTTACATTATGCCATGAGTCTAAGAAGCCCAAAGAAATCCTACACAGATTGCACCTTGACTGGTTGGTCAACAAAGAGTTATTTCTAAGTTCTTAGTTAACAAATCCAACTTTTTCTGGGCTGTTGATATCAAAATATGTATGCAGTCTCAGAAATTAGAATCCATAATTGCAAATTACATAAACATTTTTGTCTTTGTGTTGCTGTGTTATTCATAGCTTAAATCTTGATTTTGAATTTGACTTTGATTGGTCTATGAACTTTTCTCCACTGGAAGATATTTAATTGCTTGCACAACCATTGGAAAGAATGTTGTTCCTGCTAAGGACAATAGTTGGTCTGTTAGCTTATTGTGAGGACCTTTAACCTCCCAACAGTTCTTTTCTTAAATATAGAACATAGAAGACAGGAGCGGTTTTACGTCCCCCTTTTCCAATATACCGCTATTCAGGTAATATTCCACTTTCTCTTTTTTCTAACAAAGTGGATGACCTCACATTTATCCACATTATGTTTCATCTGCCATTCATATGCCCACTCACTCAGCTTGCCCAAATTACACTGAAACGTCTCTGCATCCTCCTCTCAGTTGACCCTCCCATCCAGTGAGAGGCAATCTTCACTGTTGATTCAGCTAGCTGCCCAGGACATCATCTGGAAGATGTTCAATCTCATTAAAAACCCATCATGGAAGACAAACATTGAACTTAAACAAGAATTTTCTTCATTGTTGTTTCCACAATTTCTGGAGTTAAAAAAAAATTGTTTGACTCTGAGTAGATATTCTTTTTTTGCAGTAACCTGGATGATCAGATCAGATAATTTCGTTTTGACCATGTGCTGAAACTATGGTCCAACTTTCATAGAGTTGTATATAGATCATCTCCATTTTGTTCAAGCACATCTTCACTCTCAATCTACAATACATCTGAGTTAAAGTATATTAGCGCTTTACTTCAATTTATTGATTAGGTTGGATGGCTTCATTCACCCTTTGTGAATGTCTTTCTGTGAATTAGACAATCATACATCCCCAGTCATATTACTGGAGGATTCCTGCTCACCTACATCATCTCTATCACTAGCACTAACAATTCTGTCTTGAGAAATGATGGATTGAAAGTTTGTTCAATATTGCTGGGAATGAAAAACATTTTTCATTCCTAAAAATTAGTGATTTCTTTCATTTTGACAGTGTCAATTCTCTTGTACCAACATGAATAATCTCAATGGATTCTTTTATAGTTTGGGTTCTACCATGAGTCTAGGAAGCCCAATGGAATCTTCTACCAGTTACATTTGATGAGTTGGTCAACAATAATTTGTTTCTGGATCAGTTTTTATTGAATAACTAGTTGAAATCACATCTTAACAATGTTGAGGTCAAGTCATGAATGCAGATTCAAAAGTGAGAAGGTTAATTATCAATCATCTCAATATTTCCGATACTCTTTGCTCTTTGTGTAGTTGTGTAAGATATAGTATTTGTATGACCGTGAGAGTGTTCCCACTGCACAGTATTTTATCACCAAAGTAGATTTTAATTTGTTCTTCAGCCACAGTATTTAGTCTGATAGGACGGTAACACAGCCCAAATCAAGCTTAAATGTAATCAAATGTCCATTGACATAATCAAACTTGAATAATCATAGCTAAAAATCACACAACACCAGGTTATAGACCAACAGGTTTAATTGGAAGCACACTAGCTTTCGGAGTGACGCTCCTTCATCAGGTGATTGTGGGCTGCTCCAAAAGCTAGTGTGCTTCCAATTAAACCTGTTGGACTATAACCTGGTGTTGTGTGATTTTTAACTTTGTACACCCCAGTCCAACACCGGCATCTCCAAATCTTGAATAATCATGATCACCAATTTGACCTAGGAATGCGTTAGGCATTTTTAATGGAGGTATATCATATAATGCAGTTACCTTTTATAACGGACGTGGTCCAGTTGTGGAAACCTCTTGGCAACAGTAAGCATTTAGCTTCTTGCTCTGAAACTGTGCCCTACTTCTACACATTTTATGAAATTGATCGTTTTACGAATGCAACTCTTTTTGTCATATTTGGGTATTGCCTATGCTGGTGTGGCTCTGCTGTTCGACAGTGTTGACAATGATATTTACTATCTGCTGTTTGAATTACTCTCTTTCTAGTTGTTGACTTGCCTCATCTGAGTATTTGCATTTTATAAAGTGAATATGTTCTGTTGTGCTGTTGAGGTATCACTTGTTCTTCGCCTCTCAGGATTCGTGACGTAACCAGAACTGCATATAGCACTCAAGTTATGATCTAACTAGTGTTTTAGGTAAATACAGCGTAAGCTCCCTGCTCTTATATTCTATACTTAAACTAAAAAAAGAAAATTTTTCATATACTTACCCAACCACCTTATCAACTTATGCTGTTGTCTTCTGGCAAATGGGGTCATTGCAATCCTCTACATCTTTCAATATCCTGCGATTTATTGTGTGGTTCTTTGCCTTGTTTGGTCTCTGCAAAACACTTCTCCAGATTGAATTCCATGTGGCACTTTTCAGATGAAATGTCCAGTCCATTGATACTTTCCTTCAGTTGAGAGCTTCCTTCCTCACTATTGAATATAGGGCCAATTTTTGGGTCATTAACTCCTATATCATGCCTCCTACATTTATGTCTAGTTATAGAATCCTTGGGGCATGAAAGCAGGCCATTTAGTTCATTGAGTCCACAGTGACCCACCGAAGACTATTCCACCCACGCCCACCCTGTCCCTGTAACTCTGCCTTTCCCATTTTTTCGAGTGTGGGGGGAAACCAGTGCACCTGGAGGAAACCCATGAAGTCACAGAGACTATGTACAAACTCTACATAGGCAGTCACCCAAACGGCGATGTCTGCCACTGTGAGGCAGCGGTGCTAACCACTGAGGCACTATGCCAACCAGTTATTCTCTAATATATGCAGGAAAACGTAATGAAATGAGAACATAGCCTTGTGGAACTCGACTGGAAAAGACATTCTAGTTGCAAGATAGACCAGTCAACTATTAACCTTTCCTTCCTGCCACTGAGCCAATTTTGTATTCTACTTGCTACATGATGCAGGAGATTTTAAGAAAATAGTTACTTAGTCTGTCATGTGGAATCTTGTCAAAAGTCTTGCCAAAATCCACATAGATCTCATCAGCTGTACCATCCTTATCAATCTACCTTGTTATCTCCTAAAAAAATTCAAGCAAGAAGACAGAGGGTGCTGGTGGAGGATTGCTTTTCAGACTGGAGATCTGTGAAAGGCGATCTACCACAAGGATTGGTGCTGGGCCCACTGCTTTTCATCGTTTATATAAATGATTTGGATGTGAACATAGAAGGTATGGTTTTTAAGTTTGCAGCTGACACTAAAATTGGAAGTGTGGGGAACAGTGAAGAAGGTTACCTCAGATTACAATGGGATCTTAATTAGATGGGCCACAAGGATAAAAAGTGACAGATAGAGTTTAATTTTGATTAAGGGGAGGTGCTGCATTTTGGAAAAGCAAATCACAGCAGGACTTATACATTTAATGATAAGATCCTGGAGAGCATTGCTGAACAAATTGACCACAGAGTGCAGGTTCATAATTCCTTGAAAGTAAAGTCCCAGGTAGACAGGATAGTGAAGAAGGCATTGGATATGCTTGCATTTATTGGTCAGTGCATTGAGTATAGGAGTTGAGAGGTCATGTTGCAGCTGTACAGGACATTGGTTAGGCCACTTTTGGGATATTGCATGCAATTCTGGTCTCCCCTCTATCAGAAAGATGTTGTGAAACTTGAATGAGTTCAGCAAGATTTACAAGGATGTTGCCAGGGTTGAAGGGTTTGAGCTACAGGGAAAACTGAACAGGCATAGGCTGTTTTCCCTGGAGAGGTCGGAGGCTGAAGGGTGACATTATATAGGTTTACAAAATCATGAGAGTCATGGATAAGATAAATAGACTAGGTCTTTTCCCTGGGATGGGGTAGTCCAAAACCCGAGGGGATAGGTTTAAGGTGAGAGGGGAAAGATTTAAAAGGGACCTAAGGGGCAACCTTTTCATGCAGAGGGTGGTGTGTTTATGGAATGAGCTGCCAGAGGAAGTGGTGGAGGCTGGTAAAATTGCAACAGTTAAAAGGCATTTGGATGGGTATATGAATAGGAAGAGTTTGGAGGGTTATAGGCCAAGTGCTGATAAATGGGGATAGATTAGCTTAGAATAATTAGTCGGAATGGACAAGTTGAACTGAAGATCGTGTTTCCGTGCTGCACAAACCTATCACTCTATGACTCGAGGTTAGTCAGAGATGACATTCCTGCTCTCTGTCTCTTCTTCACTCTGTACCATCTTACATTTTCTTGCTGTCAGTGCTTTCTCCAGTCCATCAAAGTCAAAAAATATCAGGCCTAAAATTAATGCACACCAAGTTGGTGTTGTTGGATGCTTTGATTTACAGAACTATTTGATTCCTGCGATAAACATCGATTCCTTACTATTATTTTACGTGCCTCATTGCACTTTTTTGAGTTCACTATTGACTCTGAAAGTAACTGCTAAACTGTTGTTTTGATTTGGACATAGAAAATGTTTGCTTTTGATGGAGGATGTCGTGGGATCATATTCATTATAAAATCAGATTTAGCAAACAGCACATGAAGCTATTCCAGGAATATTTTATATTAACATTGCCTCATTGTATCTTCAAACAGTTCAGGAAAGAAAAACATTTTCTTTTGGATGCTTGAGAACTGTGAAAATGACTATCACTGAAGGAATTAGTGCAACTTGCGTCTGTTATTTGGGCTTGTTAAATACGTAAGGTCTGACAAACTGCAATCTGCATGTAGCTGTTTTGAGGGCAGTGATACTCACAGGAGAAATGACGGAGCCTTAATACTTATTTGTTAAGTAAGAAGAAGATTTCCATAGTTTAAATGGTCTTGGCATTTACCAACAAACTCTCGGCAGGGAAATGGACTTGGGGATTATCAGATCAGCCTAAAGTGATTCATTAAAAACAACCTGTCAGAGTGAGAAGGAGACCAGTCAGTACAATGAATTGTAGGTCCAATATTGTTTAATTTGTCACAGGTTGATATCACCTCTATTTGACACTGTGAGAATAGAAATGGTTAAGAAAAGTCAAATGCACAGGAGCCAACCCACCTGACAATTTCTATTATAATTTTCTTTTATCAGAATATTCAGATATTCATATCAGTAAATCAATAGGATCTGCCAGCAGCTATATTTCCCCACTGATTAAATTTTTCTATCATTTACCGATATAATAAATCATTTTCTGTCATGCAAAGAATAAGTCATAGGCTTTAGCGATGACTGCAGTTAAAGAATAAAATTATCTATTACTTGTGACAAAAGGAATCTTTTTGGTAAAACAAAAACACGTTCTTAATGAGCTAATGGTGAGTTTTTAAAATATGATGAAAAATTGAAGGATAAACAAGAGTCTCATAACTAATCAGGTTGAGCTGTTGTCAGGTGTTTTTGAGAAGCAGAACATGAATAACAGAAAACTGCATCTGAAACTGGCCTTTAAAAAGTGGTGCACAGACGCAATGTAATTACTTATGTTTTCAGCTGCTTAGCAACTAAATGCAACATGTTGTCTCGAATAACCGCTAAAGTATCTTATATTCTACATTCAGAATCTGAGAATGGAGCCAGGGCTTGTGAATTAACATGATTGCCATGATCATAATGTATACAAACAATGAGCGACATTACACATTTCTAAATTAAGGATGATCTCCAAAACTAATAATCAAAATCCTACGAAACAGGATGATAGTTTGGCTTGAGCATATTTCCTTACACTAAATGTATTGTTTGCAATGTGGAGGATAAATTCAAAGGTCATATAATTGTGAAACAATAGGAGTGGATGTATTTTCATGCTATCGAGGCTGGATCATTAAGTACATCAAGGGTGAGAAAGATTTTTAATCAGTAAGGGCTATAGGGAAAAGGTAGGAATGTGGACTTGGGGATTATCAAATCAGCCATAATCTCATTGCATGGAAAAGCAAACTCGATGGACTGAAAGGCCTACTTCTGTTCCTATGTCATTTGGTCTATGGTCTTATGTTACAGGTTACAGGGCTCTTATTTGAAATGCCCATCACTGAAGCTCAGGAATTTAAATTCAATTATAATTAACTAAATCTAGAATTAAATGCTCCATTCAATAACTCTAACCATGAAATTATTGGATTGTTGTAAAAGCCCATTTCCATACAATGCTATGTTATTTTCATGTTGTCTGCCCTACATATGACTCCAGGCCCCAACAGCATGGTTGTCAATAAATTATCCTTTGAAATGACCTAGCAAGCTGCTCTATTGTGTCAAATTAATACAAAAAAATCTAAAACCAACTGGCATTTACATACGCACCAGAAAAACAAAGGTGAATCAGGTCTAAAGGACTTTGTAAGATCTTTCTTATTAATATGTGATTAGGAAAGGTCTTCCATAAATTAGTCAAACAACACTCTGGCATAATTACACTCCTAGAATCCTACCTACTAGACAAACTCAAATATTCCTCATCACCATTCCTGTGGTATACAATGATAAACAAGCAAACCTAAGAACAAATCAAGATTGTTTCCAGATCCCATGAAGTCACAGAACATCGGATCAAACTTGGGCAAAGAAGCAACTGCTGATTACTATTCTGCAATCCCTCATGAGTCAGTATTCCTCCATCTTAAACAGCAGAAATCATTGAGGTTGGCAGAGACATACAAAGTTCTCTGGAAGGAGGACGTCAATGCACATCAACAAGAGTGGATCAATAGGGCAATACCAATAATTGATGCTTGACTGGATCTGTGGTAGGTGATGAGAGAAGGACTTGATCTCACCCTTATCAATTTAGCTGTCCCAAATGCATCTGTCCATGATAGTATCAACTGGAGTGATGATGACATAATCCTTGTGTAGTTTACACTAAGAATGCTCTCTATCATGTTCTGAAGCACAACTAGTGTGTCAATTGGAATAAATTCCGATCAGAGTTTGAAGCTCAAAACTAACCATCTGAGAAACACTATGCAATATCAGCAGTAGCAGAGTATATTCAAATGTAATATGTAACCCAGCACACTCTTCACTGCACCATTACCATCAATGAAAGTAACATTCATGCCACACAATTGCCAGGGATTGACCATGTCAACTATGAGAGAATCCAACAATCACCCCTTGACATTCAGTAGTGTTACTGTCAAGTTGCATATCAGGAATGCGATGGCCACACTTGACAGATGAGTGTAGCTCCAAAGATACTCAAGAAGCTTGATGTCATCGAGAACAAGCAGCCTGCTTAATTGACTCTACATTCACAAACATTGACTTCATTTGTCATTGGCAGCAGTGGTCGCCATCTACAAAATGCATTATAGAAATTCATCAAGGCTCCTTAGAAACCACCTTCCAAACTCACAGTGCTACTGTGTCAAAAGACAGGGTTAGCTGATACATGGAACACCACAACCTGCTATTCTTTTCCAAGCCACTCACCTTCTTGACCTGGGACCCAGCAAAACAGTTCAATAAAAATCTGGAAGCATACATCTATATCCTGTTTTATTTGACAGGTAGACTCTGATATGTTTGTCGTGCCAGACTGACTTTCGATGTGCAAGTAAGGTTTACAGAGCATTGAACTAGAACCAATTCAGTCGGCTGTTGGGAGATCAGTGAGAGACATCTGAACACAACAACTCAAGCCTGTAAAATGAAGGAATTGAGGATGCCAGTTGTGAGTGAAAATGCTACACGCCCGAGTGATTGATTTCCCAATGTGGAGGTGAAACATGCTGAAACTTTCAATCATTGGATATAGTTTGGTTGTAGAAAGAATGGGTGAATATAAAATAGTTAGCTACTATAGTCTGATTATATTCCTTTCATACATAGATTGTTGTTTTGAGATTGCAATCTCTCATCTATCTCTGCTATTACATCTTGTTGTTCCATAAACAGTGAGTCTTTAAATTATAGCCTCAGTGGAAGACTAAAAACCACAGTAAGTATTCTGAATTCTAATTAATTTTTGACAAGGGATAATCTTGCAGCGCATTACCATTTGCACTCTGAAATAGGAAGCCTTCTCATATGATACAAATTATGTTTATTGTGTCCGTTTGTGAAAAAGAAAATATACACCTCTTCAGTGTAAACTGATTTCATGTGTATTCCAAAAGAAAGTGTTATAGGTGGCCTTCCTGTATTAACCTGTGATTTTTATTTGAAAAACAGCAATACCCAAAGTGTGACTTCAAAAGACATTGATGACCCTCATCATTTCCACAATAGCTTGTAAGTAACTTATTTTTAATTGGATTATTTCAGTAATTTAAGTTGTGACTACCACTTCTGCCTTTCTTGAATTGTCCTGGGGCATGTAGTTTCTGTTACTGAGAAAAAAATAAAGATCTGCACCAAGATCTCTGTCAATAATGGTTTGTAGAATTAAGGTGCACATAATGGCAAGCTGTAAACAGGCTTCTGATTTTCATCCACTTTCTAGGAGAAAGTATTTGATCTTTAACACTGCAATTGTCACCTCCAATTTACCCCAAAGACGAATACTTGAGATTTTCATTTTAAAGTTGGGAGATTTCCATTACTTTAGCACACATTGTGGAATATTATGTATAAATAATTATTAAAATTGTGGAAGAATACATAATAGAAAAACAATGTTTCTGTGTGTCTGGGATGGGGGACATAAATACAAGATTAGATGCAAGTCATGCATAAAGAAAGGCTTGTGTTTATATAATATTCTTTATAAAATCAAAATGTTCTAAACCATTTTACAACCAATTAAGTGCTGCTGGAGGTAATTAGTGCTGCAATGTTGGAAACATGGCAGCCAATTTGTGTGCAACAAGATCAAGAATGTGACAGTAACCTGAAAATCGGTTTGAGCAAAGCTGTTAAAGGAATAAATAATGGTCATTTCAATGAGGCGAATTTCCTTTCATGCCTTTGAAATAGCTCCCTGTCAGAGAGTTGTGAGCCTGTCAAATCCACATTTAGAATGATGATGTAGCAGAAATCATGAGCAAAACATTCCCAGTACTGGAGGAGGCCAGAAAAATGCTGCACACAGTATCATGAGCTGACCAGTTGGAAACAAAACTGGCTTAATGGCGGGAGCACAGACACCAAATTGTAGAGGGTTTTTTTTTGGACTGGAGGCCTGTGACCAGCAGGATCAGTGTTGGGTCCACTTCTGTTTGTCACTTATATAAATGATCTTGATGAAAATATAGAAAGTACGGTTAGTAAATTTGTGGATGACACCAAGATTGATGGTATAGTAGACAGGTCAAGAAGATTATCTACAATTACAAAGTGATCTTAATCAATTGGATCAATGGGCTGAAGAGTGGCAGATGGAGTTTAATTTGGATAAATGTAAGATATTACATTTTGGTAAAACAAACAAAGGCAAGACTTATACAATCAAAAGTAGGGCCTTGGATAATCTTGTAGAAGAGAGAACTTGGAGTTCAGGTACAAAATTCTTTGAAGTTTGCATCATATATAGATAAGATGGTTAGGAAGGCATTTAGCATGCTTACCTTCATTACTCAGAACTTTGAGTATAGGAGTTGGGACATTATGGTGAAAGTGAGGAAGCAGAAGCTGGAAATTAGGGTCGAGAGTGTGATGCTGGAAAAGCACAGCAGGTCAGGCAGTATCCGAGGAGCAGGAGAGTCGACGTTTCGGGCTAAAGCCCTTCATCAGATTGGGACATTATGTTGAGATTGTGCAGAATGTTAGTGAGGCCTCTTCTGGGTTATTGTGTCCAGCTCTGGTCTCCCTGTTACAGGAAAGATATCATTCAGCTGGGGAAAGTTCAGAAGAGATTTGTCAGTAATTTGCTGGGAATGAAGGGTTTAAGTTACAAGAAGAGGCTGGATAGGCTGGGACATTTTTCACTGGCATGTAGGATGTTGAGAGGTGACCGAATAGAGATAAAATAATGAAGGGTATAGATAAGTTGAATGGCAACTATCTTTTCCCAAGGATGGGGCATATTTTTCAGGTGAGAGAAGAAACATTTTAAAAAGACAAGTGTGGAATGAACTTCCAGAGAAAATGGTGGATGTGGGTTCAGTTACAACATTTAAAAGATATTTAGATAAGTACATGAATAAGAAATGTTTGGAGAGATATAGGCCAAGCGCAAGCAGGTGGTACTAGTTTAGTTTAGGATTATGGTCGACATGGATTGGTTGGACTGAAAGGTCTGTTTCCATGCTCTATAACTCTATGACTCTATAATTGGTCAAGATTAGATTAGATTACAGAGTGGAAACAGGCCCTTCGGCCCAACAAGTCCACACTGACCCGCCGAAGCGCAACCCACCCATACCCCGAAATTTACCCCTTACCTAACACTATGGGCAATTTAGCATTGCCAATTCACCTAACCTGCACATCTTTGGACTGTGGGAAGAAACCGGAGCACCCGGAGGAAACCCACGCAGACTCGGGGAGAACGTGCAAACTCCACACAGTCAGTCGCCCGAGGCTGGAATTGAACCCGGGTCTCTGGCACTGTGAGGCAGCAGTGCTAACCACTGTGCCACCGTGCCGCCCCTTCAAGATTACAAAGGCAGAAGAAACTTTTATAATTAAGTTCTCCGACTTTTTAGAGATGTTGACTGTTCTGATTGGAGGTGTCAGGAAGCCTATCTGCATGTATTTGCATCCTACTGAAAGCCCAACTCAGAGTTAAGTTTGAGTTAAGTTCTCTCCTGTTAAGAAAAGCATGCCTTCAAAACATCTTACTATCTTTAAGAGGCATGCACCTGGTGAATTTCACTTCTTTCAGAACTTTGAACTCTGGACCTTTGGTTATTGAAGAGATGTTTTGCCCTTATACCAATAGGTATTTAAATCAATGAAAATCATCGAGTTATGGTATAGGTTCTGAGATGAGCAAAGATAGTAGAACGGAGGAAGTTGACTGTTGGTTAATGGAATAGAGCACCACAAGAAAGGGAGGATAAGAGGGGAGGGGAGGAGCAATATCTGAGGAGACAAAGAGACTCTCTGGTATTATGACCAGGAATGATGTGGCTTCCCTCTTCTCCAGTTCCTTGGTTGGTCACAAGTAAAGTTGTATTTTTGCATAAGGCTCTACCCCTGTCCATTTAAATTAACCATTTCTGTTTCCATTGAGAGCATAAAGAAGTCAATTAACTCAGGTCAAATAAATAACATAATGATTAACTGTTAAATTTGGAGAAAATTATTTATGAGAAAACATCGCCTAGCATAAAGCCTATATACACGTGCGCGCGCACACACACACACGTCCATTGACAGCATGCGATAGCTGCCAAGCATTGAGTCCACAAACCATACCCATCTGGCGAGAAGACTTTTATGTAACCATTCTATTTGACATGACCCTTGCACTGATTGGGAGATAATTCATGCGTTTCCTGCACTGCATCCAGGTTTGCTTCTGGGACATATACAAACACTTACCTGGCATACTACCTGAATCCAGGTTGATCAACTGGGAGGGTCACTTGCTGCCATCACTGAGAAAGAGGACCTCCCACTTTTCCTGGACAGCCCGCTGCAAGATCTCCAGCCAGGAGTCCCTCATAATTTACTGTTAGACATCTCCAGTGGGTGTGTGGGTGATCCATGCAAGCTGACCGGTCCCCATGGATTGCAATGAGAGAATGCCTGTCCAGGACTTTAAATATGGTGCCAAGACCTTTGACTGTGGAAAGTCCTAGCAGGTATGAGAACTTCCTGTCCAGCCCTGCTCTGTACCATTTAACTCACTCAAAAATATGTATGTATATGTAATAAGCTGAGATCCATGTGATCACTCGAGAAAACCTAAGAGTGAAAATGACTCCCCTTCCAGATCCACTGCCAGAATGTAGTGAGGTATCCAGCATACATCAACAATTAAGTTTGGGTTGAATATAAAAGAAATAAGGCTGAAGGATCTATCTGAATATAACCTTTTTGCTTTCATGGAAAGGAAAACCAACAAAGAAATCACCTGTTCTTTGTAAATTTTATGTATTTCTTTATAGAAGTGCTCCACTCACATTCCACGAGGCCAGTCATTTCTACATGTCAGCTTATTTGGATTCTGTTGGTTGTGCAAGTGAAAATGTACCAATAATGCCACCCTGCAGTGATTATGGAACCTGATATGCAGTCGCAAAAGATTCACATTTAATTATCATGCAAACAGCACAATGCAAATTGGACCATTGTGAATTAATTTCCAAGAAGTTAAATTAAGCCTCTTTCGCAAGGGCAAGCATCTTGCTGGAGGTCATTCTCTGGTGTGTCTACATATTTCTTAAAATTTTGATAATTGGAGGACTTCTTGCTACTATTTTACACTTTTTTTTTAATAACCTATTCATGATATTAAAGCAGTTTTTAACCTTGAGCTCCAGTGAGATTCAATGTGCATTAGTTGAAGGTGTAGATACTGTGTATATATCAGTTTATAGAAGGAAGGTGTAATGCTCTTTCACTGGTATCTAGTTTGATGTTTTAATTTCCTTTGCCTTAATTCACATTGCCTAGAGCAATATGGCACCTATTAAATCAATCTAGAGTTAATAATAAGGGTGAATATTTAATTTTCTGTTTGTCCAACAAAGAATACATCCACGAGTAAATGTTCACACTCTCTAGCAATCTAGTAGGCAATATATTGGCTCAAGTGTATGAATTCAGGGAGGCTGATAAAGTCTATATATGATTGGCAATTTACAATGCTATGGATTACAAATATTTAGACGTCTGAAGGAAAAACATTGAAATTGATGGAGAGTTGTTGAAATAATGAAGGAGAGCATTCCTGAAAAGGACAATGCTGGTTATGAGTGCTCTGAAACTGTTTGGAATCCTTCATTGAGGGGAGGAACTGAAAGTAAATCAGTAAGTGCTGGTCAGATCTTTGCTTCTATTGTGTCTTAATTTAATTATTTTCCAAAGCAGCTTTGACGTTTAGGAAAATTCCAGTATCAGTTTTGATACATATTTACCCCATAAGATGAGCAGAGAATGGATTTTGTTGGAAATTTCCCTGAAAATAGCAAATTTACATGATATATATCAAAACGATACATTACTCTCTGAAAGCCTGTAACGTTTATGTTATTTTCGCCATTTAACCATGTACCTAACAATTTAATAATAATATGATGGGCATGGATAGGATAAATAGGGAAAGTTTTTTCCCTGGGGTAGAGAAGTCCAGAACGAGAGGACATAGGTTTAGGGTGAGAAGGGAAAAAAAAAGAGACCTAATGGGCAACGTTTTCACGCAGAGGGTTGTGCGTGTATGGATTGAGCTGCCAGAGGAAGTAATGGAGGCTGGTATAATTGTATATAAAAGGCATATGGATGGGTATATGAATAGGAAGGGTTTGGAAGGATATGGACCAAGTGCTGGGAAATGAGACTAGATTAGTTTAGGATATCTGATCGGCATGGACGAGTTGGAACAAAAGGTCTGTTTCCGTGCTGTACATCTCTATGACTCTTTAACTAATCCCATTTGCCTGCATTTGGCCCATATGCCTCTGAAGCTTTCCTATCAATTTACCTGTCCAAATGTCTTTTAAATAGTGTAATTCTACCACTTCCTCAGACAACTCATTCCATACACACACCACCCTCTGTATGAAAAAGTTGCACCTCAGATCCTTTTTAAATCTTTCCCCTCTCACCTTAGACCTATGCCTTCTATTTTTGACCCTGGGAAAAAGACATTGACTGTTCATCATATCTATGCCCCTCATGGTTTTATAAACCTTCATAAGGTCACCCCTCTGCTTCCTACATTCCAAGGAAAACATCTCAGCCTATCCGACTTCTTCCTTTAGCTCAAACTCTCCAGTCTTGATAACATTCTTGTTAATCTTTTTTGCACCCTTTCCAGTTTAATTGCATTCTTCCTATAGCAGGGTGACAACGATTGTATGTAGTACTCTAACTGTGGCCTTACCAATGTCTTGTTCAGCCACAGCTTGACCTCCCAATTCCTGTACTCAGTGCTCTGACTGATAAAGGCAAGCATGCCAAATGGCTTCTTCACCAGCTTGCTTACCTATGATGCCACTTTCAAGGAACTATGTACCTGCACCCCTAGGTCTTTCTGTTCAACAACACTCCCCAGGGCTCTACCATTAACTCTGTAAGTCCTGCCCAGGTCTGTCTTACCAAATTGCTTTGTTTTTATTTCAAGAAAACTCAGAAATGTATTTGACAAAAAATCCAATACCAACTATCAGAAGATATCTCCACTGTTAAGTGTATAAATAAACTTCCAAGGTATTTGATTTAATATAAAACCATATAAGTGTTTTTCAAATGCTCACAATAATAAAAGGGATTACTGTCAAACTTTGCCCTCGTACTTTGTTGAACACTAGATGGTTCTAATAGAAAATGTAACAAAGGCAAGACAATGAATTAGAAGTTTGTATCAGAAGCTGGTCATCTTAGAGATAAAAGATAATGATTTTTCCAGAAGAATATCTTTATTCAAGGATCAGATTCTTAATTTATTTCATCTTTCAGTTCATCCAAGGGCCAGTTAACCGAAAACCACTCAGGGAGCTAGATCCAATAGACTGCTGCAAGATTTACTTATAGACACTGTCAGTTTTGACATTCAGCTTGTTATAATAATACTATCAGATTCACCATGAAATGAAAAACTGACAGAAAATGTGATATCTAACAATAGTTCCTGTGCTAATTACAAAACCTGAACTTCCCTCGATTATGCTATATATTTTAACATTTCCTCTCCCATAAAATGTAGTAAGATCATGTTACAAATGTTGATCACAGTCACTAAATTGCAGTTTATGGAATTATCAAATTTCTCTTGTGAATAATTGCAGAATAATTTGATGGGATACGCTTGTGCCTTAGTTTGTTTTACTGAAGGTAGAAAAACTAAAGTGGCTCTCCTCTTTAAATACCTCTGACAATATCAGGTCTGATTATTGTTCTTACTTTTTGCTAAGATCTAAAATTAGCAACTCAAACCCATATGTGAACTTTTATTTTGCAATGAAGTCAGAATCCCACCTTCCATTACAGAATATGTTCAAGAAAACCAATAGCCTTTTGCTACTGTGCCTTTCAAGAAAGGAGTTCCCAATGTATATTAGGTAAATTTAGTAAACACTTGAAATACACAGCAAGTCCAGCAGAACTAGAAAATCATACCTTGATCAGTCCCTTCACGCCTCTTGCATTGTATCCTCCTTCAAGCATTTCAACTTGTTCCAACTCTTCACCTGTCCTTTGAAAACCTCATTTTATACAACACACCAATGTGATACACCACGTTCCTCTTTGAGATAAATTCTCTGTTTTCTTTCTTTAGTTGCTGCATGAAGTGACTTCTCATTTTTAATGATTTCAATCATTTCAACTCATTATATCCCCACTCCTCTAAATTCAATGTCTTCCTATCGTCTTTTAATCTGCCTCTCCATGTAAATTTGACAATCCTATAACTGGCCTCAACCTTGCGATCTCATGTGGCATTGTGCTCGCATTGTACAAAACGCATGTGAGGTTGCCTCTGATCACTTTATCGTATCCCCTTACAGTTACATTCCCCTTTCCATTCTTAACCCCACTTCCTCCTGCATCTGTTCTCCCCAGTACAAGACCTGGCAGCATCAGTGAGGTGGGCCGGAAGCAGACTCATGGTGATAGCAGAGTTGAGTTTGGGCTCGTGTGGTACCTGGTGGCCGTGGTGGCATATGCATTGGTGAGGTCCAGTGAGGACCCATAGTGCTGAGGGTGTTGATGGAGGTGAGATGGCACGGAGGAGTGGGGACTTCTGTTCCAGCGGCAGTGATGAAGGGACTCATGCCCAGTCACCAGGTTCATGGCCCATGTTGGAACACTTAACAAGAAGGACTGTAAAGTTAGACACATTTGCTTTTATTTCGTTATTTTTCGACATTTATATTGGACATTTTGGTTTATTTTTCTGTGTTTTAAGATGGCATCGGAGAGTGGCAACACCTTAGAACACTTTTCACTGTATTTTTTAAAAAAAAGTAACAATAAATAAATCAAATAAAAAAACTCTTCTTGCATCAGTTGCCACTTCACTTTCAAATTTTGAGCTGTCTAGTCTTTGATCTTTCATTGCCACAAGGTTTCTCCAAATGTGTAACCATTAAATCAGATCCTCACCACAGCCTTTCATACCCGCATTTCCATGGAAACAAGTGCTCCTAACTTGGTCAATCCCACTGATGTGACATCCATCTTTACTCCTTTGACTCTATCTGGAGGAATCTTTAAAATTCATAACTTCCTATTCCCAATGTGACTGGACCATATGAAGCCCTGTTAGGGTCAGCTCTCTTTTGCATACAATGGCCTACTGTTTTAAAATCATGTTGGAATACTAATATGACCTCTGACTTCTTCTCCACTACAAACTTTGTTAAACATTTGTCTCTGCCCCCTTGAACCTCATCACCAAATAACTGTGCAATGAGCTTGTGAACATCACTGTTATTGAATTTAGTGTTCGTTGCCTCTGCTGTCCTTCTCCCTTACTCATGTTCACCTAGCCAAACTTCCCCTAAGGTTGTCTTCGCCCTCACCCTAAATTTGCATTTTGCTCATGTTTCTCACCATTCTCCTCTCCAGTCACACCTTGCCCACAAACCCTCCCTCCATATCCTCAGCCCAATTTCTCTAAAATGCTGGCCACATCCCATTAGGTATTGTTATCCTTTACTTCATATCTACTTTAATTACCACACTCCTCAAAAAAATTATCCATTACCTTTTCTGTCCCTGCAAATTGCTGGCTATTTTGATGAAATGTGCTATTTTCTTTTTATGTGGTCCAAAGTCCAAATTTTGTAAGGTGATTGCTTTTATGAAGCTGCTAAAGGTGTTTTACTATATTAATTGTCCTATGTAAATGTGAATTGTTGTTCAAAATCTATAAAGAGAAGGCATAAGTTAATGTTCCCCGTGCATCTCCTTCATTTCCTGCACCTCCACCCTTGAACCCTACCCCTCCAACTGCAACAGGGACAGAACCCCACAGTCCTCACCTTCCACCCCACCAATCTCCAGATACAGCATTATCCTCTGGCATTCCTGCAACCTCCAAACAGACCCCACCACCAGGGATATATTTCCCTCCCCACCCCTATCTGCGTTCCGGAGAGACCATTCCTTCCACGACTTCCTCGTTAGGTCCATGCACCCCATCATCTCACCCTCCAGTCTCGGCACCTTCTCTTGCCACTGCAAGAGGTGTAAAACCTGCGTCCACACTACCTCCCCACCTCCATCCAAGGCCCCACAGGATCCTTCCACATCCAACAGAGTTTTCCTGCACCTCCACACACGTCATCTACTGTGTCTGTTGCTCTAGATGTGGTCCTCTACATTGGAGAGACAGCACATCAACTTGCAGAATGTTTCAGTGAACATTTCTGGGACACATGCACTAAACAACCCCACCGCCCTGTGACCGAACACTTCAACTCCCCCTGCCACTCCTCCAAGGACATGCAAGTCCTGGGCCTCCTCCACCACCAAATTCTACCCACCCGGCACCTGGAGGAAGAACACCTCATCTTCCACCTAGGGACCCTCCAACACACTGGATCAATGTGGTTTTCACCAGTTTCCTCATTTCCCCTCCCCCGACCTTATCCCAGATCCAATCCTCCAACTCAGCACCACCCTCTTGAACTATCCGACCTGTCAATCTTCCTTCCCACCTATCCACTCCACCCTTTGGTCTGACCTATCATCATCAGCCACCCACCTTCATCTACCTATTGTATTCCCAGCTACCTTCCCCCCCAGCCCCACTGCACTCCCATTTATGTCTCACCCTGCTTAACGCCCACCCTTGATGAAAAGCTTCTGCTCGAAATGTCGACTCTCCTGCTCCTTGGATGCTGCCTGACCCGCTGTGCTTTTCCAGCACCACACAAAATTGTTCCTATATTAAAGACCAACCATTATTTTAACCTTGCTGCTTTGAATCAAAATAAGATGTGCAAGATTCAAATCATAAGAGCATACTACTTACCTTCATAATGCCAACTTTGACAAATTTTACCACATGAGAGTACAATTGGCCTTCACCACTGGTATTCAATGGTCAGGGTCCAATTCAGTTGTTAACTATATTTTAATTCAAACCTTGAATGCTCAGTTCCAGCAGTACCTAATAAACTAGCTGGCAGATTGCTCAGAAGAGGAGTTATTTAAAAATGTTCCTCTGGGTCCCACAAAGAAATATTTGATTATCTGTTTATTACACATTTCATCTGATATTCATTCCTATTGTAGTCAATGGAATTAAATATCAAGCTCTGTGTCTGATGGGTAACGTGTTAGATATTGTTCATTTTGTGCAATTGCCAGGATGAATGTTTACTCTGTACGGTTTTGGATCATTTTTACAGTTGTAGATTCTCAGGTTTTCTCTTTGTGCTTGAACACCTTTATAATATAATTTCCGCATATTTCAATGGTCATACAGTACATATGAAAATTGATCCAGAACGATCTCACATACAATCTGTCAGCCACATTAGATTTTTAATCAAACCTAGTGTCAAAAGATGAGAAGAAAATCTGTTCCATTCCTCATGCACAAGGGGAACCAAACACATAGTTCATATGCCCGGTTTAAAGAAACGTTCAGTTCTTAAGCAAACTCCTTTGGCCTTTACCTGATTTTTGAATGCAAATATGAAACACGTTTCAGCAGTGCCACTCTGTGGTAGTTGTTAAAGCTTTAATGGAATTTGAATAGAAATTATGCTGAACCTGCCACAGAACAGGGGCTGCATTTTAGGCAGGATGATAGACAACCTGAATGCTGTTGTACAAATGGGCATAACATCCCCTCTCAGAAAATACTTTAGTATATTTAACAACCATTTCATTCAGTAACATGTGTGATAGATTACTGCACATCAAATTTCATTATTACCATTTGCTTAAAATTAAATTGTCAACTTAGTGACCTTGGTCACTTAAGAGCAATCAGTAAAAATGACTCTGGTTTCGATTGGGGAACCAAACATGCAGATTGAAACATAAAAAGTAAAAAAGATGAAAAAAAAAAGAAGCAAACAGAGAAAAATCAGCTCTGTATTAAGAAGCTAGAAAATTATAGGGAGAAAACAAAGCAGTCAGCCATGATTGAATTCCAACTGCTGCATGAATTATCTAATATTAAAGCCCGAACATTACAAATACCATTGCTTTAATTCTAGTTAAATAGTGTTTCCTTTTTCTTTTCTTTTGCTTTATGTTATTTCAGAGAAATTTATCCATTCATATCTCATCTTGGGTAAGTAAAAAAACATCAAAGTGCTGAAAGGCTTTATATGACCAAATATCGAGAAATTACTAAATTCTTCTCTTTCCGCTTCTGGATTTGGTTATTCCAAAGTTTAATTTTTTTTAAAAAATATTTGATTCCTTAATTCAATATGTATTTGACTATGTATAAAGCTGTATCAAGAAATTGGTCAAACAGGACTTTTTAGTTGCCACAAAATGGGATTTTTTTGTGTTGTAAACTTACCTAAGTAAAGTATAAATCTAATAAAAGGTTAAACTTATCCTCAATCCCACAACATTTAAAACCTATCCTAGTACATAAAGCAGAACAAGTAATGCAGTAAGCAAGGTGGAATGGAGAAAACTTAAAATGCACAAATAAAAAGAATTATTCAATACAATGTTTCTTTTGTGCTTTTGAAACCCAATAGAGTTGCTGGTTGTTCATCTAGAGATAGGCTCTTTAAAGCGTCAATCAGCTTTCGGTAGGGAACGTGCTATGGGACTTTAAGTTCTTTTTATTTTTCGCTGAGGTGTATTCCAACTTTTCACAGAGATAGAATCCAAATTTGAGAGGGAAATGTTTGTGAAAGACCTGTAGATTTTCTTGAGATTACTGTCCTTGGTAACAAACAGACAAGCCTATAATAGTGGAAAAGTCAGTTTGTAACTCTGAAATATGAAAGGACTCTTACGATACAGTGATAGTGCAGTGAGCCAGAAGGCCTGGGTTCAAGTCCCACCTATTGAGTATGTGCGTAATTTTATTTATTAAAAATATTTATGTTATAATTATTAAACATATCTATAGCAAACTTGACACAAGTGGGAGTTTTGGTCACACGATAGCAGGCTCTTTGCACCCAATGGGGAAAATCCATGTTATCAAAGGAGTTTTTGTCTTCCATTGTCAAATATTAATGCAATTGAAACTGAGAACGGAGCCTTTGGCTCCCATTTTTCCTATAGTGCTTATTTTTCCCCAGAGAATTCAAATTATGACGAGTCCAAAGTTCCATTGGAGAACTGCTCAGATATGTCTGAAGTTTGAGGAACCTGTTCACTCTTGTAAGCCAGGTGACATCCACAGCCATTTTAAAACAGAGCATCCTGAGTCATTGAAAGTTGTTTCCTTTAAAACGGAAGGCACTGACATTACATCAGTCAGAGAAATTAAAAATAAACAGTCCATATGTTACAACTTCATGACAAAGATTTTGCAAGGTGTTATCTTATTAAACCCAAAGATGGCCAACCCTCTTTGTTGCTGCCTTTTGAGTTCTCATTCAAATTCAGAGACAGTATAACCAAAGAAATAAAGAAAATCAGAGAGAAAAACTTTATTCCAAAAATGAGGATCAAAGTGAAAAGATTTGGGTCTTGATTTTACTCATAATGGCACAACATGATGGTGAGTGAATTAGAAAAGCCTATAAATACATTCCTGTCTTTTCAAAAGTAAGCATAAATTCCTCTTCTCTCAATTGAAGGCATCACAATTCTTCATATTAGTTGGGGACACTAAATTTGTTTTCATACTACTGCATTTGCTTTGGAAGCAAAGTCAGAAATTTCTCACTTGGAATTCTGCAGTGAGCACAAAGATCATTATTTCTTGAAAAACATTTAAAATGATACATCTGTGGAGATAGGAAGTGCAGAGCTGCTCCTCCATCTCACAGTCCTTGTACCCATTCCACACAGGTTACTGTTCCACTCCCCAATCTAACCATGAGACTCATAGTTGCTGCCAACAGGGCAAGCACACAATGTTGCAGAATGTTTTACTATCATACTTACACACAAACACGTACACACAAACATTGCAACAAAAATCATGACGACATACTTCCAGTAACTTATGCTTTATTTCAACCAGCATTAATCTTTAACTTCTTTTGTGTTCGTAGAAATTGTTGAAGGTCCCAGTGATGGCACAAATTCAGCACTTCACAGTACTCAGCAAAAGCCAGCATATTTGTAGCTAGAACCAGAACAGTTATATCAAGCCCAGGGAATTTAAAATGTCAGTATGAGCTACAATGTATGAGTCAGCTGAATGCTATGATAGAGGCACAAGAGGACAGATACGAGATGCACCATTTACAGCAGAGTCAGTTGATCCAAATCCTGTTAGATTTGCATTTTTTGTAGGTGCAGGTTCCTTCAAGCCCGAAGTGATACATTATGGATAAGGATATCCACATCTTTGGTCTAACTAGAAGAGTACTGTTGGGTAAACAACAGGAAGATTATTGCAATATTCCAACTATTTACAGATTACAAGAATACAATCCAAAATATTCGAGACTATTAAGAGTGTATGAGCTCCTACTTTGCTCTGTGAGTCACTGTGACAGTGACTGACATTTACAGTACTCAAGGACTAACCCTTTCAGACGCCTTCACACACAAATATTTTTTTCATAGGACATGGAATTGCTGGCAAGCATAATTTGTTGCCCATCTCTAAATGCCTTGATAGAAGAGGATGTTTAATGATAATAATAATGTCAAGTGGTGATGGTTATTTTCTCTCTTGTTGCTGTGATCATTGCCTGGCACTTGTGTGGTCCTAATGTTACTTGCCACTTAACAGCCTGGCTGTTGTCCAGGTATTGCAGCATATATACATGAACTGCTTCAGGATCTGAGGAATCATGGATGATGCTGAACATTGTCCAAACATTGATGAACCTTCCCACTTCTGACTTTATGATGGATGAATGGTCATTAAATGAAGCAGCTGAAGATTATTATGCTTGGGACACTCTCCTGAGGAACTCCTGCATTAAGGTCCTTTGACATCAAACAGGAAACAACTGAACCATCTACACCACCTGAGAGGACATATATACACAGTCAATGAAAGCATCTGCAACTGAATTGATTTTGATTGTCACACTCAACAATTAATAATTGTCTACTGCAAGTTCAAGTCTGTCAATAATGATGATGTGACAAGGAAAGTACAAATTCAAACAAAATGTGATCTCATTTATAATATGGAATAAATGGTTCACCTCAATGTAACTAATGACATGAGATTGTGCTTTTGTATTTTGTACTCTGCCACATGTACACCCAACAGCTTGAAAATATCCTCTTTTGAAATTATACTGCATACTTAAATCTAACTCATTAACATGGATCAAAAAGAACAGTGGACCTAAAAACAACTCACAGGGAATGGACTATGTACTGTTCTCCAGACCGAAAACAATTGTTCACCACTATTCGCTATTTTCTGTCACTCACCCAACTTTGTGTCCATACTGCCACTGTCCTTTTATTCCATGGGCTCCAACTTTACCCAAGCCACTTTTAGCACTGCTTTGAGTTTCAATCTCCAATTGTTCACATTGGTGTGCTTTCAAAATGCTTGGTGGATCAGGTGAAGGTCTTGATGTATTTCTACTAGAGCTCTGTTCTCACATAGACCACAGAATGGCTAGCCAATAACAGGGCTATGATTGGAGTGGACAGGAACTTATGAACAATCATAAATCATTTGGCCTTTCACATGTAGTGAAAAAAAAGGGGTAAAGTGTAAGATACCTAGATCAGACCAGGAAGGCTAATGCAGGTTGAAGAGCACTCTTCTGACAGAATCAGGAGGTAAAAATAGCTCAGCATTCATACATGAGATTCAGGTTGGTGAGAATGCAGTTGGTTGCAACATTGCAGCTAGGTAAAGGATTAACATTGGATGGGAAGGGCACTCTCCTAAAGATCTCAACCATGAGAGATGTCAACAAGCTGGTTCAGTTGGAATTTGTTATGACTCCCTGTGTTCACGTTGCTCTGCTCTTGGATTATGGTGGGCACCATCCTCGTCCACATGTCTCTTTATGTTTATGCCTCTTTAGATGGAAAAAAGTGCGAAACATATTGCTGGCTGCAATGATATTGCAAACTCTGACAAGTTTTATTGTAAGAAATCCCCTGTTCAGTCTAGCTAAGAAGTTCCGCTTGTAACTGCTGAAAGTAAGTTGATGATATTCCTGGTGGCTATCTGAATGTTGTATCATCACTTTGATTTCTCCATCAAATAATCATGGCCCTGTGGAATAAAATGAAGGCAGCATAACTGATGCCTAGAATTGTCACATGTCACAATTGGTATGCATGGACTAAAAGCATTTATAGCACTCGAAGCACAGTCTGAGGCACTTAGGGCTGCGTTTTCTTGAATGATGCTCAAGAAAAGAGACCTATGGGGCACCTTTTTTCACACAGAGGGTGGTACGTGTATGGAATGAACTGCCAGAGGAAGTGGTGGAGGCTAGTACAATTGCAACATTTAAAGGCATCTGGATGGGTATATGAATAGGAAGGGTTTGGAGAGATATGGACCAGGTACTGGCAGGTGGGACTAGATTGGGTTGGGATATCAGGTCAGCATGGACAAGTTGAACTGAAGGGATTGTTTCCATGCTATACATCTCTATGACTCTATCAGTTTTAACAACCAAAGAAGAAACTGCACAAGCTGTTTACTATTCTTCCAGCTTCCCTTGAGAAAATTGCTTCAGATGTTACGACAAAACTAGTCATTACACATCCCATCATGTACTGACTGTCCAGAACGTATTAGGGATCTTACAATGCAATGAAAATCTAAGACATGCAAACAATCCAACTGCATGAATAGCAGCAATTCTAAATCTCAAAAGATTGAAAATCCACAACCTCCACAAATTAATTCACATAATATAAAATTCCACACTGTCCATGCATTAAAATCTAGCTCTTACTGTATGAAGAATGTTAGGAAAAGGAGGTGACAAGGACTGAATCCAAGATGTAAATGCCTTAATAATATTGTACGTGGGACTAAAGTGATAAGGTTTGGTGCTGGAAAAAGCACAGCAGCTCAGGCAGCATCTGAAGAGAAAGTGAGTCGACATTTCAGGCATGACCCTTCATCAGGACTGGGGAGGGGGAAGGGAGCTGAGAAATAAATGGGAGTGGGGCCAGGGGAAATCTAGGTGGGATGGCAATTGGTGGGCAAAGGTAGGATTGTGATAGGTTGGTAGGAAGTGTGGAACTTCAGGGCAGTGGAGATAACTGGGAGTTGCAGTTGGAGAAAGACTCACTGATATCCTTGTGAAGAGAGGAGGGAAACTTCCTCAAGGTGGGCAAAAGCAGCCTTGGGAGTGGCTTCACAGTATGTTTTGCAGCAACTAGGAGATAGTGAGGACTGTAGATGCTGGAGAAGTCAGAGTCAATAAAGTGTAGCGCTGGAAAAGTACAGCAGGTCAGGCAGCATCTGAGGAGCAGGAGAGTCAACATTTCAGGCAAGTATAAGCGATTGAAAAGGCAAGAGTCCTTTCTTCCTGCCCAATAATTTGGCAGTATACCCATCCCTCCCTTTTGCCATCTGTCCGCTCTCCTGCTGTCCTACATCCACCTTTTCTCTCCCCTTCAATGGCATTGGAAACACCCCTCCCTGATCAGAACCACACTCCTCCCCCAACATTACCTGAGCTGTTGTATGTGAAGCACATTTCCACATCTGGCAGGCCTCGAGTTTGGCAATTCAACTGTCCTGAGCTGGGAAACAAATAGGATTAAAACAAGTTAAAGGAGCTCGCCGGTTAAAAACTGCTGAACAATCAGGAAAACGTGTTTCTGGGTTTTCTGATCTCACAGAAGTCATACGACACTCCGCCTGGACTAATGGCCAAGTCAAAGAGTCTATACATCACTGACCCTTTCACTTCAACTTCCTGGCCTGTTCTATCAATCCCAATTCTTCTGCCTTTCTTTGCTTTCTTAAAATGTAGTGTTTTACTTTGTTTTACATAACATAAAGGGGAAATATAGGGTAAGGGATGGGTGTGGGTGGGTCGTGCTTCGGAGGATCGGTATGGACTGAATGGCCTGTTTCCACACTGTTAGGATTCTTTGAACTGCAAAGGTGCCTTCTTGTTAGCGTACTGTTGGTGCTGTGTCATATGAATAGCTACTTGATGCACCTTTAGCACCCAGTACTATTGACTTCCTGCATTAGCCACTGCTACAAATTTGACTCCAATGCTTCCAATTGAAGGGAGTTTGATTTGTTACAATAACTCTTCAAAAGCAATGTTCATTTCAAGCCAATGACTTGAATTTTTGCAATGACAGTTCAGTGAAAATGGTCCCAAAGCGCAGTTTCGAGAACTCCTAACCATATTCCTGATGGACACCACTCATTTCACAAGGGAAGGAATGTGCAGTGTGGTTTGAATTTTGAAAATCCATAGTTCATAGAGGAGAGATTAAGTGTCTTTTGAGTTAGCTAAAAATAAGTACATGTGAATGTGTGTAGAGAGTAGAGAAAATACTTGGAAACTCTCAAGGTAGTGGCCTATAAATTTAACAATAAATGCCCTTGCTTTTTGACTCTGTTGATTTAGCATCATCACAACAAAATGGCTGTCAGTTCAGAACTTGATTGATTGATATGAATGATTAGACTTTAGTCTTTAATGTAAAGTAATGCAAACAGATGATAGTTTCTATAAGGGATAATTTAGCTGATTAAGGTAAATGTAGTGAGTGGAATTTTATTGATGTGAGTTTAATTTTAAATAGTGAATTCTTCAAGACATATTTACAATTTTACTTTGTTTCATCTCAGCATCCAAGGTCCTGATGTCTGCCCATGATGGGTGATAGGGAGTTAGGATGGAAAGGATTTTAAGACCGTAGGTTGGTGGATGAGAAGCATGTGTGGCATGAGTTGGTACTAATTTGGCATTGTGCTCAGACTGATTCCTAGAGATGGATGGATGGGCATTGATTGATAAAGAGAGTATAAGGAGCCATGGGAGTGGAAAGCATGGAGTTAGATGGCACAGGTTGGCATGGGGCAAGGGGAGTGTGTGGAAGACTGAGGAATGAAAACAGTAAAACTGTTTTTAATTTGGCTGGGACAATATGACAGATTTCATAGCTGACCTTTCAATATGCCAAGCAATCTCTGGAAGCTGTCTCCAAGTTGTTCCTGGGTATAGTGGTCATACCTCCTCTTAACGCACCCTGTCACACACCAGCACCAACTCCCTGATCACCTGAATCAAAATTAGAACAGCCGCCACAGATTGTCTCACATTTGTGGGATAAGGGACATCCCCAAACAGGGAGCAAAAAGTCAGGCGTATCTTTGCTGTTTTGGGATTGCAAAATAATCAATTCATTATTTGACAAACAATAGTGTCCTTGCCAACATTCACTTGACAACACCAAAGTAGATTAGCTGATCATTCATTTTCTAGTTGTGGTACGCTGTTATGGCAGAATGGTCTTGAGGAGTTCTGAAACGCCTTAGAAAGTTGACAGGTGGCACGGTGCCTCAGTGGTTAGCACTACTGCCTCCCAGCACCAGGGACCTGGGTTTGATTCCAGCTTCAGGTGACTGTTTGGAATTTGCACATTCTCCCTGTGTCAGTGTGGGTTTCCTCCAGGTGCTCCAGCTTACTCGCTCAATCCAAAGATGCACAGGTCAGGTGAATTGGCCATGTTAATTTGTCCATAGTGTTCAGGGATGTGCATTAATAAGGGGTAAATTTAGGGGAATAGGTCTGGGTGGGTTACTCTTCAGAGGCTCAGTGTGGATTTGTTGGGCCGAAGAGCCTGTCTCCATGCTATAGGAATATTAAAAATTAAATTAAATTACAAAATCTGCTCTTGGCCCTATATCATGCTTTTGCCGATAAAACAGTGTTATTTATATTGCAAATATATATTTCACTGGCTATGAATTATTTTAGGGTGTGCCGATGTGATTAAACATGCTGAGTTTCATTTCTAATTCAAAGTCAACTTTTCTGTAGTGATTCTAACAAGGTCAGCCAGGTGGGTCTCATTGATTATGAGTTGCCTGATTGGGGATGTTAAACTGGTTCAATCAGGGAACTCTGGCTGATAGATATAAACAGGAGTGTCAAGGGTTCTTCTCATTTGAGAGGCCAGCTCTGAGCTCGCTGGCTCAGTGTCATGAACTATGTACGTGTAAATAAAGGGTGACTTGTAACGGGATACCGGCCTTTGTGGAGTTATTTCACTTTGAATTCGTCTCTTCATATTTGAACAAAATTACATGAAATCAGCATTTCATTTATTAGCTTCCATGCATTATTTTGATAAGTTGATAAACATCCTTACAGAGACCTTTTTTTTATCCATTCAATAAGTTTAGATTTACTCTATAACATAAAGTTAAAACGTAGTGGAAAACAATTAGCCGTGACACCTCATCCCACGTATAGCTGTATTTTACCATATTGTGCGCATCTCCTTTAAGTCTAACACAACAGGTGGTGATAAAGTTCTCCAGTTAAAAAAACCTATAACTTTTCTAAGTGTTTAAAACCTGAAGATGCATAAGTTTCCAGCATGGTACCGTGATGATTTATTCAGTGATACAAATTCTGTGAAGAATTCATTTCAGGTTGTTTAGATAGGGTGAGAGCAATAACACCACTCCTGTCACCAGACTTTGATGGTGCTTTGCATGCTGAGATCACAGCTACTATTTCCCTCATTCTTTCTCCACCCCTTCCCCACCCCCCAACCAAAGGTATTTCAAGCTGCTCAGCAATTTTTTTAAAACACAAGACGAAACAGCAAACCTGCATGCTGAATGGCACATTAACTTCAAATCTTTCTGCAATAAAAGCTCAGCAGATCTGACAGCAACTGTGGAGAGAGGCAAAGTCAATGTCTTAATGTCAATATCACTCTTCTTCAAAACTGTAGCGACCTGGAAAAATGGGGCTTTATGCTGAAGAGGAGCAAGACTTTAAAATGAGTGTCAATGGTAATGGAGAAGGGATATCGAAGAAGATAAAAATGTAAATGTTAGGTGTTAATAACAGAAAGTGGGTGAATTCTGCTGAGAGCAAACCCATTCAAATAAGGTCTTTGGACTTGGAGAAGAGAAGTTAATAGAGTCATACAGTGACAGAGATGTACAGCACGGAAACAGACCCTTCGGCCGACCAGATATCCCAACCCAATTTAGTCCCATTTGCCAGCACTTGGCCCATATCCCTCTAAACTCTTCCTATTCATTTCCATCCAGATGTCTTTTAATTAATGTAATTAAACCCCCAGCCTCCATCACTTCAAATGGCAGTTCATTCCATACACGCACAACCCTCTGCATGAAAACGTTTCCCCTTAGGTCCCTTTTATATTCTTCCCCTCTCACCCTAAACCTATGCCCTTTAGTTCTGGACTCCCCCACTCCAGGGAAAAGATTTTGTCTATTTATCCTATCCATGCCCCTCATAATTTTGTAGTCCTCTATAAGGTCACCCCTCAACCTTTGATATTCCAGGGAAAGCAATCCCAGCCTATTCAGCCTCTCCCTATAGCTCAAACCCTCCAACCCTGGCAACATTCCTGTAAATCTTTCCTAAACACTTTCAAGTTTTGCAACATCCTTCCGATAGGAAGGAGACTAGAACTATGCGCAATATTCCAAAAGTGGCCGAACCTACATCTTGCAGGAACATGACTTCCTAACTCTGATACTCAATGCTCTGACCAATAAAGGAAAGCATACTGAAAGCCTGTCTACCTGTGACTCTACTTTCATGGAGCTATGAACCTGCACTCCAAGGTCTCTTTGCTCAGCAACACTCCCGAGGACCTTACCATTAAGTGTATAAGTCCTGCTAAGATTTGCTTTCCCAAAATGCAGTTATGCCAGACCCACTGAATCTCTCCAGCAATTACTGTTTTTTATCACATAAAATTTTGAAGACAGAGTGTAGCTTTTATGCTTTTCACAAGCAACATGTTGACATCCTTGCTAGGCTGTACTGAGGTGAAAGAATGAACGATGATTTATTGTCACTTTGAACTCTACACTGAACAACATGATAAAATACAATGAAAAGCTTCAACTGTCGCCACAATCCGGCTCCAATTGAACGCTTCAGGAATAAAAAGACAAAGCTGAAAGCAAGTCCATTGTTTCTCCACCGCCCAAAACTTGAGCCAGCTGACCTGCACTGCCACCTGTGCCAGACTCAGCAACGTCAGAGTCACCACTCTTCAGATGCTATCTTTTTGGGGCCACCCTGCCAACAAGTTGCTGATGCCAGTCCTGCGTTGGACCCACACTTGCCTCCCAACCTAGAGACCCTGGCTCAGCTGCTGTGACCTCCATGCCGATGATCAAGAGTCCCCACTCTGGACCTACTGCCCCCAGGAACCACTGGCTCTGTCGTCATGCCACGCCCCTCCATGATGTCACCCCTCTGCCAACCAGAAGAAGACAAAATAAAAGAAAAATAAAGAAGACACAAAGAGTAAGGAAAGAAGGGAGGAAGCAGCCACTTGGAACAGATGGGCCTAGAAATCTGAACACTGCCTGTCTTGTCAGCACCACCATCTTGAAGAGTGCTCCAGAGATTGATGCTCATCATTACTTGTTGAACATCGTACTTCAACACAATAGAAACAGAATTTGCTGGAGAAACACAGCAGGTCTGGCAGCATCCATGGAAAGAAAGCAAAGTTAACATTTTGAGTCTGGTGGCTCTTCATCAGAACCAAGCTAGCTGAAATGGAGGAGCGATGGGATGAGTGGAGAGGTAAAGAGATCAGTGGATATGGAGCCTAGAGAGAGAAAGAGAGAGAGAGAGAGAGAGACAGTAGAGAGGTAAACAGATCAGTGGACATTGAGCCCAGAGAGAGAGAGAAAGAGAGAGAGAGAGATGAAAGAGTAGGTAACCAAGGAGCTAATAGATGGCAAGCCTGGACAGAAGAAAATTTGGATAAGAGACAATAAGAGCTAGGAGTGTGAAAATGGTTTAGCTGTGCTGAATGTTAATGTGATAATCGACATAGGAGAATGTGGGAATGAGTGACTAAGCTAAAAGCAACCCATATTATAACAGTGAATTCTGAGGAAGGGTCACTTGGCCTGACACATTAACCCTGATCTTTCCCCACAGATGCTACAAGAACAGCTGAGCTTTTCCAGCAATTTCTGTTTTTGTGTCATGTCCTAATGGGATTGGGTATGGAGTGGATTAAAAAAAAGATAAAATCAGGCTGTAAAGTTTTTGAACTCGAAGATATGTCCCAGAAGGTGCAGGGTGTCCAGTCAGAAAATGTTGTTCTTTGAGCTTGGAACACTGGAAGACTGCAGTAAGCCTGAGACAGAAATGCTGGCATGGGAGCAAAGTGATGTGTTGATGTGGTGGGGAACTGGAAGTTCAGGGTTGTTTTTGCACAAAGAATGGAGGTGCTTAGCAAAGGTGTCACCCAGTCTACACTGCATCTCCCCAGTGAAAAGGAGACCACATTGTGAACAGCAAATACAGTAGACTAGATTCACGTGGAAGGTATGTCTGGGACCTTGGACCATGAAGAGGGAGGAGGTAAATGGGCAGATATTATTCTTCTATGATTGTATGGGAAGGTGCTGTGGGTGTCTGGGGAGTTGTTGGAGTTGATTGGTTAAAGCACCTTAGAGGGTGTCCCAGAGGTAATGGTCTCTGCAGAATGCTAATAAGGGAGGAAATGAGAATATTTATCTGGCCATGGCATCCCACTGGAGGTGACAGAAATGGCATTGTATAATCCTCTGTATGTGGAGGTTGGTGGACTGGTAAATGAAGGCAAGAGGGACCTGATCATTATTGCAGGAGGGAAGGGAAGAGGTGAGGGCAGGAGTGCGGGAAATGAGTCAAACACCGCTAAAGGCCTTGCTGACCACACTAGCGGGGAATCCTTAGTTGAGGAAGAAGTAGACATTTCTGAAGCCCACTCTGCAGAAGTGTCATAATCAGAACAGATGAGACAGAGAAATTGGGAGAATGGGATGGAATCTTTACAGGAAGCAGGATGTGAGGATGTATAGTCGAGGTAACTTCAAGAGTCAGTGGGTTTTTAATTTATATCAGTGGCCATTCCCAAATCCTCCTATGCCCATTATCACATTACATGGGTTGTATTTCGTGGAGCTAATGAATTTTCTCAATCTTAGCTCTTATTATCTCTTAGCCAGCTTTTCTTCTGTCCTGGCCAGTTTCCCATTATCTCTTTTCATATCTTGCTCTCTGGGCTCTAACTCCACTTACCCACTCATCTGCTCACCATTATGCTAGATATTTGGCTAGCATAAAAAAACAGCTTCTCATAGCTATTGACAGTTCTGATGAGGAGTCACTGGACTCTGCTATCTTCCCACGGATGCTGCCAGACCTACTGTGTTTCTCCAGCAATTTCTGATTTAGTTTCAAATTTCCAGCACCTACAGTTCCTTGTTTCATTTGTTTCACCACAATTCACCTCATTAATATTCAAGTTCTCATTTTAGCAAACTCACCAGACAAGCTGGATGCTAGGAAAGCTCAGAGAGGAAACCACATTGTTTATCTGGTGGATTAAGCTCTCTGTTTGCTCTGAATCGTATCCATGTTCGCCAACAGCATCTCAGGGAAAGGTCCTTGGGCACCTGCCCAATGCAGCCTTGTGCCACAGAATTGCCTAACATTCCCCCAAACTACGCACCCACGTGGCCCCACAAGCACTAGGAAGTTCCATTTCCAGAATGCACTTCTGTTCATGGTTCTCCGAGATCCGCACAGTGGAAGAAATAATTAGAGTTATAGAGATGTACAGCATGGAAACAAATCCTTCAGTCCAACTCGTCCATGTTGACCAGATATCCTAAATAAATCTAGTCCCACTTGCTAGCATTTGGCTTATATCCCTCTAAACCCTTCCTATTCATATATCCATCCAGAGGCCTTTAAATGTTGTAATTTTATCAGCCTCCACCAGTTCCTCTGGTAGTTCATTCCATACACACAACATCCTCTGCGTGAAAAAATTACCTCTTAAGTCCCTTTTAAATCTTTCCCCTCTCACCTTAAAACTATGCCCTCTAGTTTTGGACTCCCCCACCATGTAGAAAAGACCTTGTTTACTTACCTTCATGATTTTATAAAGCTCCATAAGGTCAACCCTCAGCCTCTGACGCAGCAGTCATAGGTGGCCTTGCTGATCTTTAACGGGCCTTATTTTCTCCCTAGTTACCCTTTTGTCCTTAATGTATTTGTAGAATTCCTTTGGATTGTCCTTAACATTATTTGACAAAGCTATCTCATATCCTTTTTGGCCCTCCTGATTTCCCTCTTAAGCATACTTCTACTGCTTTTATACTCTTCTAAGAAATCACTCGATTTATGCTGCCTATACCTGGCATATGCTTGCTTCTTATTCTTGATGAAAATCTCAGTTTCTCTAGTCATCCAGCATTTCCTATACCTACCAGCTTTATCCTATTTCTGCACTCTCGTTATCTCATTTTTGAAGGCTTCCCACTTTCCAACTGTCACTTTACCTGCGAACATCCACCCTCAATCAACTTTTGAAAGTTCTTGCTTAATACCATCAAAATTGGCCTTCCTCCAATTTAGAACGTTAACTTTTAGATCCAATCTATCATTTTTCATCACTATTTTAAAACTAATAGAATGATGGTCATTGGCAAAGAACAATTGCAGAGAACATGGCCTCTACCATCTTCCATCTGCCAACCCACCAGGACCATCATGTCACCTGGTGACTAGGTGAGCCATTGCATTGATGCCATGATATCCACCCATCACTTTCCCTTTTCTAGATGCAAAGTGCCACTATCAAATGGCTGGAACGTTACCCAGGGTGTGTGGAGGAAGTGTTAGTTTGGTGGCCAAAAGTGTGGAACCCACTTTTGATGAACACCAGTATAGTTTAGCTGTCAAAAAAAACATGAAGCAACTGTTTACAAAGTGTGGCTATATTGGATTTGTGAGTAATGCATCATCCATTTCATTTGCATTCAGATTGAGGGTGGTCAAGATTGGATGCCATTCATAGGTAATCGGCTATATACTACTGGTGTTTGCAAATTGAACCTGGGTATATCATTTCAGTTGAGGTTATCAGCAATGACAACTTAAAAGTCTTAAGACAAATCACTATCAGTTCAGTGTGAGCCACACATGTTCAAGTGCTCCTCTGTCATATATGTGTCAAGATTGTGTGTGCTGAAGGTAGTGTCTGGTTCAGTGATTGATGTTAAGTGTAGGGTTTATAGGGTAGTGCTGTGCTGCAAACAAACCATTTCCGCTCCCATGTGGTGTTTCTTCAGCTGATATAGAACCTCCTGCTGGACACATTCACATCTGTAGTTCTTGCTGCTGAAGACTGTTCTGAAATGTAAAAAACTCTTTCTCCCTTTATGTCCCCAGTTCAAGTCCTTTCTTCCTTTGCTGCTGGCAACATATCAATCATTCTTGCTGCCTACCTCAGACAGAGAAGACACATTTAGGAGGACTAGGGGTAGCAGTAAGGCCCCTGCAGAAGCTGAGGAGCACCCGTTGTTAACATTCAATTCAGAAGCACAAATGGGGTGTCAGTGAAGCAAACATCTTGAAATGAGCTTTAATTTTTCCAGTTTTGCAGGCAGGTCTCAATGTCAACATTGAGAACTCCCATCCCAAACATTTCATTGATGTTTGTAAATCAGAATCTAGATTATCATCATATCCACGTTGGCTTTGATCTGCATTTTTACTATCAATTACTCAATTTGCCTACAGATACAAATTAAAAGACATTTATTTTCTACAGCATTCAATACAATTTTCAATCAATAATTTTTCTAGGGGGAACGTATTAAAAAGCTTGGAAGACAATTTGTTCTTATTACACTCTTTTTTTACTTACAAAGGCAATTCCAAGAACTTTGTGAACATTAAGGTTATTTCTGGGAGTACACTGATTTTCATGATATCATTTTCTGTCAATTCTACCCTAGTTAGAAAAGAAAAAGAACAGAAGATTAGAGCAACCAGAATTGTATCTGCTGGCTAGATATACTCATCCTCCCAGGAATCCTTACTGTTCCAAATGAATACTTTCCCAGCACAGCACTGAGTTACATACTTGCACTTGCCTGGAAAGTGTTGCCTAAGGAGTTAATTGCAGGTTATTATTCATCAGCAGAAGCTCATCACAGATTACTTCAGCTGAATTATCTTTCCTCTGTTAAGTCACGTCCATCATCCTTTCAATTACATTCACTCTCAATTAAACTATACCGGCCCATGATCAACAATGTTATTCAAATCAACCAATCCAGCATACTCACAACTTTACATGTAAATCCGCTCTGAGGGCTCCTGTCATATTCTGGTAGTGTCCCTACCGCTGAACCAATTGGCCCAGATTCAAGTCCTATCTGCTCCAGGAAATGTATAATAACATCCCCGAACAGATTGCTCTGGGAAAGTACATACAAATCCACCCTGCATTCAGAGCTTCAAAATGAATAATTGTCAGGGCTATTAACAATTCCTAGTATGTCACTGCGTTGTGAGCTGCTCTGACATATCCTAGAGATAGAAAGATTTTGTCCATTTCTAAAACCTGCCATGACCTCAGGACATTCTGATCAATTTGCAACTGGCAAAATACTTTAAAGCGTGCCACTACTGTAACTCATAGGTGCTCTCTTAACTGCTCCTGTATTCCTGTGAGGCGTATTGCCAGCTGTCACAGCATGGGAGGTGGAAGACTACTCTGCTCAATCACAGATTCATGAGGTGGGGGATATGAACCAAGCACAGACAGGTGCAACTGGTTTAACTTGGGAACATGGTCAGCATGGATTGGTTTGACTGAAGGTCTGTTTCCAAGCTGTATGACTCTCGGGTGATTGTCAACAACCACTGGGAACTTGGGTATGTGATTCAGGAAAAGGCTGAATCTTGTGGCTATGAAGAGAGTGTGGTCCAGTTGGATTTCTGGGCATTGGTTGAGAGATGGTGAGAATCTAATCATGTTTTTACTTGAGAAAGGGCAACACATCGAACAGTCTCTTCAGCTGAGCAGCAACACAGCTCTCCCACTGATTGAAACAACTATTTATATTGTCCCCCAGTCTGCCTGGAGCTGGCCAAAATGCACTGCAATAAAGTCCTGAATGATTTTTTTTTCTGCCAGAATATTTTTAATGCTATCTGTCCAAGTTATCATACATAGAGTAATCTCTTTTCATAAATACCTTTGCTTCAAAACAAGCATTTTCTGTTCTGGATGTTACCGAGTTAATAAATAACATTCACATGACAAGTCTTTATCCAGACACTGTCTCACATTAGCTACTTCATATCGGAAAATACATGTCAGTAAATTATCAGGCAACGTAGTCCTTGTCATCGAAAAGATCACAGTCAGTGACGAATACTTACAATACTTCACAACATAATGTGTTCAAGATTATTTCAGGCCAAATTTAATCTTCCAAGAGAGACAGCAGATGCATCTGGCAGAACTTGTTATTATTTGTCATGTCATGAAAACATTAAGTTTCAATCTAACCTTGCCTAGGGCATGATAATTGGACATGAATAATACTGCATATAAGATGCAGTAAAGCGGTTTATAAGTTATTTACTTATTCTGGAAGCTCTTTGTTTGTTTAATGCCAATACTTTCTCGTGTAAGCCTACATGTGAAAGACAGTAACTGTGTGTTCACATTAAATATGTTTTAACTATGTTTTAATAAGCAGCTGTATAATACAATGAGTCTGAAAACCTGACGTTAAGCATCACTGCACTAAAGCCTAAGAGCTACTGTGCCCATTGTGCTCCATGCTCTCTATTATATACAGACTACATAATAAGTGCAGAAAGGTTATGCAGTGAATATGTTGAGAGTCATTAGGTTCTCAATTTCAATATAGATTAGGCCAAACCAAACCATAACTTTATAATGTAGTAGCCGCACCTGACTAGAAATACTAAGCATTCATTTAGAAAGGATGTTTAACAGGATTCCTGATCAAAAATAGAATATATGCCCCCCAGATGCCTCTTTCCTTGCTCCACGCCTGTTTTGGCATCTTATAGCTAGTTACTTCAAAGGCTCTTTAGTCCCAATGCATTCATGCAATAAGGAAAAAACAGTACTATTCAACTAATTATTAGTACTTCCCAGACTGCTGGCAGTTAATATAACTGTCTCCCATAATATATACAGAATATGCACTGTCCAAGGAGCAACATGTAAACAATAAATGAACAAATCTCAGTGTGGCAAAGAACATGGAGCATAGAACAGTACAGCAAAGGAACAGGCCCTTCAGTCCACAATGTCTATGCCAACCATGACACTATTCTAAACTAATCCCTAAATGTGGGGACTGAATGTGGTCATATCCCTTTAGTCTCAGCCAGCTTGAGTGTCTGTCTAAAGGCTTCTTAAACCTTGCTAATCTACTGCATCCCCCAGCAATGCATTCCAGGCACCCACCACTCTCTGTATATAAAACACTCGCCTCGCCCATTTCCTTTAGACTTTCCCCTTCTCGCTTTAAACTCATGCCCCCTTGTATTTGACCATTCCACTCTGGGAAAGAAACACCGACTATGCACCCTAACCATGTCTCTCATGATTTTATATATCTTATCAGTTTGCCCCTCAGTCCCTGAGGCTCTAGCAAAGACAATCCAAGTTAGTTCAACCTCCCCTTATAGCTAATACACTCCAATCCAGGAAACATCTTAGTAAAAATAGAGTGGCAATTATCATGAGGGATTTTAGTCTACATATCGATTGGTCGAAGCAGCTCAGTTAGGATAGCCTTGATGAGGGGTTGGCCAAGTGTATTCGCATTAGTTTTCTTGAACAGCATGCAATAGAACCAATGTGAGAACAAGCTATCCGAGATCTGGTCCTGTGTAATGAGACAGGAATAATCAATGACTTTATCATTAGGGATCCTTTCGGTTGATTTTAGAATATATATGGAGAGGGTGAAGATAAAATCCAATACCAGGGTCCTGTGCTGAAACAAGGGAGACTACAATAGTTGACGGAAGACTTAGCTAAAGTAAACTAGAGACAAAGGTTTTATGGTGGGACAGTTGATGAGCAGTGGAGGACTTTCAAATCAATTTTTTATAGTGCTCAGCAAAAGTATATTCCAGTGAAAAGGAAGAACTATAAGAAAAGGGGTAATCTGCCATGGGTGTCTAAGGAAATAAGGGAGGCTATCAAATTGAAAAAGAAGGCATACAAAGTGGTCAACAACAGCAGGAAACTAGAAGATTTGGAAAACATTAAAGGTCAACAGAAAGACACAAAAAGAGCTATAAAGAAAAGTAAGACAGAACATGAGAAAAACTAGCACAGAATATAAAGACAGCAAAAGTGTCTATAAACATATAACATGAAAAAGAGTGGCTAAAGTAAATGTTGGTCCTCTAGAGGAAAAGAAGGGGCATTTCGATATGGGATATGATGAAATGGCCGAAGCATTGAACAGGTATTTTGTGTCAGTCTTCACAGTGAAGGACACTAATAACATGCCAGTAATTGACAAAGAGACAAAGGTAGGTGAGGACCTTGAAACAATTATTATTACAGAAGAGGTAGTATTGGGAAAGCTAATGGATCTAGGGATAGACAAGTCACCTGGCTCTGATGGAATACATCCCAGGGTACTAAAAGAGATGGCAGGAGAAATAACAAGTGCTCTTGTGGTAATTTTCCAAAATTCACTGGACTCTGGTGTAGTTCCAGCAAATTGGAAAACAGCAAATGTGATGCCACTGTTGAAAAAAGGAAGGAGACAAGGTTGGAAATTATAGACTGGTTAGCTTAACCTCTGTAGTGGGGAAGATGCTAGAGTCTATTATCAAGGAAGAAATGACAAGGCATGTCGATAGAAAGTGTCCCGTTGGACAGACGCAGCATGGGTTCATGAAGGGCAGGTCATGCTTAACTAATCTTTTAGAATTCTATGAAGGCAATACAAGCAAGGTGGACAATGGGGACCCAGTAGATGTGATGTACTGAGATTTCCAATAGGCCTTCAACAAGGTGCTGCACAGAGACTGCTGCATAAGGTAAGGATACATGGTGTTAGGGGTAAAGTATTAGCATGGATAGAGGATTGGTTGACTAAAAGGAAGCAAAGAGTAGGGATAAATAAGTACTATTCTCTCTGGCAGTCAGTGACTAGTGGCGTACCTTAGGGATCCGTGTTGGGACTATAATTATTTTCAATGTATATAGATGATTTGGAGTTGGGGGTATGAGTAGCATGTCAAAGTTTGCAGATGACACAGAGCAAAGTTTGCAGAGGATTGTGAAACTTTGTAGAGGAACATAGATACTTTAATTGAGTGGGCAAAGGGCTGGCAGATGGAATACAATGTTAATAAAAATGAAGTAATCCATTTTGGTAGGAATAACAGTAAAAAGGATTATTACTTGAATGGTAAAAAGTTACAGCATGCTGCTATGCAGAGGGACCTGGGTGTTCTTGTGCATGAATCACAGAGAGTTGATCTGCAGGTACAGTAAATAATTAGGAAGGCAAATGTAAGTTTTTCTTTCATTGCTGAAGGGAATGAGTTTAAAAGCAGGTTATGTTGCAGCTGTACAGGGTGCTGGTGAGGCCACACCTGGAGTACTGTGTGCAGTTTTAGTTTCTTTACTTGAGAAAGGATGTATTGTCACGAATGGGGGTGCAGAGGAGGTTCACTAGTTTGATTCCAGAGTTGAGGTAGTTGGTTTATGAGGAGAGACTGAGTAGACTGGGATTATTGACTGGGATTATTATTCATTAGAATTTAGAAGAATGAAGGGGGAGTCTTATAGAAACATATAAAATTATGAAGGAAGTAGATAAGATAGAAGTACAGAGGATGTTTCCACTGGCAAGTGAAACTAGGACAAGAGGGCATAGCTTCAAGATTAGGGGGAGCAGGTTTAAGATTGAGTTGGGAAGGAACTTCTTCACCCACAGGGTTGTGCATCTATGGAATTCCATGCCTAGTAAATGTTTTTAAAGCTAAGATAGATTTTTTTTTAACAATGAAGGAATTAAGGGATACAGTGAGAGGACAGGTAAGTGGAGCTGAGGCCATGAAAAGATCAGTCATGATCTTGAATAGATTAGATTACTTACAGTGTGGAAACAGGCCCTTCAGCCCAACAAGTCCACATCGACACACAACCCACCCAGACCCACATCCACCTCTTCACCCAACACTACGGGCAATTTAGCATGGCCTATTCACCTAACCTGCACATTTTTGGACTGTGAGAGGAAACTGGAGCACCCGGAGGAAACCCACGCAGACACGGGGAGAATGTGCAAACTCCACACAGAGAGTCGCCTGAGGCGGGAATTGAACCCGTGTCACTGGCGCTGTGAGACAGCAGTGCTAACTACTGAGCCACCGTGCCACCCACTTGTTGAAGGATAGAGCAGGCACAAATGGCCAGATGGCCTACTCCTGCTCCTAGTTCTTATGTTCTTCAATTTCTTCTGCACCCTCTCCAAGGCCTCAAAATCCTTCTTATAGTGTGGTGATCAGAACTACACACAATACCCCAAATGTGACCTAACTAAATTTGTTATGGTTCTAGATTAGTTACCACAAATCATTAATCTCTAGGTGAGGAGAGATGAACTACTTTTCTTTCTTCACCCTCTTCAGTTTGTCACAATTAGTTTAATTTTAAAATGGATCCTTTTCCTGTGGATAACTTTCTCCCATATCCAAATGAATTTAAGTTTTAAAAAGTTTGAAGGAGTTGATTTCGAACAGTGATTAATAAGATTCCCAGTTTTGCAATCCGTTGTTCTGCTTTTTTTCCACTGTGTCTGGAATCCAACCTTCAGGGTATAAGACAAAGTCCTTTAGTTGTCCAGTTTCCTTTTGTCTGAGTAGTAAACCATCTGGCTTCTAGCACTCACAGAAAGACAGGGTGAGAGACTGACATCATCCCTTTACCTGCTACAAAGGGGTGATTAGGGGATATTTCTTCAACTGTGACTTTCACAGCATGGTAACACTCGAAAACTGTGACACTGGAAAAGCACAGCAGGTCAGGCAGCATCCAAGGAGTAGGAGTGTTGACGTTTGAAGCATAATCCATTCATCAAGAATGTGAGGGAGGCCCAAGGGGGCTAAGAGATAAATGGGAGGGAGTGGGGCTGGTGAAAAAGTAGCTAGGAGAGTGATAGGTAGATGAAGGTGGGGGATGATGGTGATAGGTTGAAGCAGAGGGTGGAGGAGATAGGTGGGAAGGAAGATGGACAGGTAGGACTGTTCAAGAGGGCAGTGCTGAGTTGGAGGTTTGGATCTGGAATAATGTGGGGGGAAAGAAAATGAGGAAACTGGTGAAATCAACATTGATCCCATGTGGTTGGAGGGTCCCAAGGTGGAAGATGAAACATTCTTCCTCCAGGCATTGGGCAGCTTGGATTTCACGGTGGGGGAGTGGGAGGCGTAGTTGAAGTGGTTGGACACAGGGCGGTGGGTTAGTTTAGTGCGTGTGGCCCAGAAATGTTCCCTGAAACATTCTGTGAGTTGGCATCCTGTCTCCTCAATTTAGAGGAGTCCATATCAAGAGCAAAGGACACAGTAGATGAGGTGTTTGGATGTGCAGGAAAATCTCTGCTTGATGTGCAAGGATTCTTTAGTCCCTTGGATGCAGGTGAGGGGGGATGTGTGGGTGCAGGTGTTACACCTCTTTAGTGGCAAGGGAAGGTGCCAGCAATGGAGGTAATGAGTTGGGGGGGGGATTCTAGAGTGTGGACCTAACAAGAGGATCATGGAGGGAATGGTCTCTGTGGAATACTGAAAGGGGTGCAGAGGGAAATATATCTCTGGTAGTGCAGTCTGACGGGAGGTGGCAGATATGCCAGAGGATGTTGCATTGTATCTGGAGTTTGGTGGGGTGGAAGGTGAGGACCAGGAGGATTCTATCCTTGTTGTGGTTGGAGGGGTGGGGTTCAAGGGCAGAGGTACAGGAAGTAGAGGAGATGTACTGGTGGGCATTGTTGATCTTGTGGGAGGAGAAATTGTGGTGCTTGAAGTAAGGGGCCATCTGGGATGTTCTGGAGTGGTATTGATTCTCCTGATAGCAGATGCAGTGGAGAAAGAGGATTTGGGAGTAAGGGAGAACATTTTTCCAGGAGGTAGGGTGGGAAGAGATATAGTCCAGGTAGCTATTGAAGTCAGAGAGTTTGAAGTAAATATCGACGTTGAGTCAGTCGTTGGAAATGGAGATGGAGAAGTCTAGGACGGGGAGGGAGGTGTTCGAGATGGTCCTGGTCAACTTGAGTTCAGGGTGGAAGGTGTTTGTGAAGTTGATGAACTGTTCAACCTCCTTGTGGGAGCATGAGGTGGTGCCGATACAGTCATCCATGTAGTGGAGTAAAAGGTGAGAAATGGTGCCAGTGTGACTGCGGAACATGGACTGTTCCACGTACCCGACGAAGAGGCAGGCATGCGAATGTCCATGGCTACCGCTTTGGTCTAAGGGAAATGGGAGGATTTAAAGGAAAAATTATTGAGGGTGAGGATCAGTTCAGCCAATTGAATGAGTATGTCAGTGGAAAGGTATTAGTTGGGTCAGTGGGGGAGGAAATAATGGAGAGTTTGGTGGCCTTCGTCATGTCAGATGGATGTGTACAGGGACTGGATATCAATGGTGAAGATGAGGCATTGGGGACTGAGGAAACCTAAGTCTTGGAGGAGGTGGAGGGTATTGTCCTGAATGTATGTGGGCAGATCCTGGACCAAGAGGGACAGGACGGGTGTCAAGGTATGCGGAGATAAGTTTGGTAGGGCAGGAGCAGGCTAAGGTGATGGATCGACCGGGGCAGTCAGGTTTGTAAATTTTCAGTAGGAGATAGAATCGGGTAGCAGAGGGTTCCCAGACTATGAGGTTGGAGGCTGTGGGTGGGAGATCCCTTGAGGTGATGAAGTTGTGGATGGTCTGGGAGATGATAGTTTGGTGATGAGCGGTGAGGTCATGGTCAAGGGGGCAGTAGGAGGAGGTGTCCATGAGTTGGCACCTATCTTCAGCGGTGTAAAAGTCGGTGCACCAAACTATCACTGCGGCCCCCCCTCCCCCGCCCTTGTCCTGTAGTTTGATGATGAGGATGGGGTTGGATTGGAGGGAGTGAAGGGCTGCATGTTGCAAGGCTCAGAGGTTGAAATGGGTGAGAGGGGTGGACAGGTTGAGGCAGTCAACGTTGCAGCATAGTTGGAGTTGAAGCAATCGAGGGTGGATAACAGAGCAGCATAGGGTGCCCAGATAGATGGAGGTGGGCGAAGGGGTCACATCATGGGTACTGCTACTATTATACATAGACTTATGGAAATGTACAGCACAGAAACAGACCATTTGGTCCAACTCATCCATGCCGACCAAAAATCCTAAATTAATCTAGTCCCATTTGCCAACATTTGACCTCTATTCCTCTAAATCCTTCCGAATCATATACATTTGAGAGTGCGGTGCTGGAAAAGCACAGCAGGTCAGGAGCATCCGAGGAGCAGAACAGTCAATGTTTCGGGCAAAAACCCTTCATCAGGAATTCCCAAACATCGACTCTCCTGCCTCTCGGATGCTGTCTGATCTGCTGTGCTTTTCCAGCCCCACACTCTCGACTCTGATCTCCAGCATCTGCAGTCATCACTTTTGCCTATTCAGATACATTGCCCGTCTCTTGTTATCCTTGAGAAAATGGTGGGGAGCAGCTTTCCTGAACTGCAATATTTGTTGTAGGGATTCCAAAATTCAGTTAGGCAGGGAATTCGAGGATTTTGACCCAATGACACTAAATGTACACATTTTTGAGTCAAGACGGTGAATAGCTTAGAACTTTGTAAGCCATCTGCTGCTTTGTCCTTCATGATTGAATTAATTGTGGGTTTGTAAATTGCTGTCTAAGGTACCATGGTAAATTTTTACTGGGCACCTTGTAGACATACGTAACTGCGACTGGACATCAATATTGAAGGGAGTAATGTTTGTGGATGTATGTTTTTTTTAAACATTTAAAGAGAAAACAGATAAGACAGGAGGAGTAAGGGCCATCAGAGTCTAGAGAAATAATCTGTGTGTGGATCCAGAAGATGTCCAGTCCTCATTGAATACTTTGCATTACTCTTCACAGTGGAAGAGGTAAATGCAGGTACAGACTTCAGGATGTAGGGCTATGAAATAGTAGAAGGAATTAACAGAGAGACAGAGAGAGGGGGAGAGAGAAGATATAAGCAGGTCAATAAGCCTTAAAAGCGATTAAATCTGCAGACCCTGATGAAATATATCTTAGGCTAATGAGGAAAACAACAGAGGAGATATCAGGACTCCTGACAGCAATTTTCAAATCTTCTCTGGCCATTAGGGAGGTGCCAAAAGACTGGAAGATAGTTAATTTTGTCCCTTTTCAAAGAAAATGTGATAGAGGAAAGTACAGGGCAGTTCACCTCAGTTAGCTACTGTCAACAGTTGGGATATAAGATGAATGTAGTTACATCTGTCAAGATTAGAGTGGTGCTGGAAAAGGACAGCAGGTCAGGCAGCATCCGAGGAGCAGGAAAATTGATGTTTTGAGCAAAAACCCTTCATTAGGAATGTAGGACTATGAAATAGTAGAATAAATTAACAGAAAGACAGGGAAAGAGAGAGAGAGAGAGAGAGAGAAGATATAAGCAGATCTATAGGCCTTAAAAGGGACTAAATCTGCAGGCCCTGATGAAATGTATCCTCGGCTGATGAGGAAAACAACAGAGGAAATATCAGGACAGGTCGTTAGATCTGTGTTAACAGGCATGGACATGATGAGCTGAATGGCCTTCTTCAATGCTGCAAATATCTATGAGTCCATGAGTCCCATTCAGGCAATGCATTTCAGATAACAACAATTCACTGCTTAAAGAAATGCTCCCTCATGTCATCTCTGGTTGTTTTGTCAATACCTTATATCTGTGTCCTCTGATTTACCATCTGCTTCATTTATTCAATGCAGTTTGTCACAAACCAGTTGCTACACTAAAATTCTCGATTGCCCCACCAAGTGACTCATTTAAATAACTTTGTTCACTCAGTGGAAATCAATTTTTATGTTCGATGATAAATGAGATTGGATTAGCTCACAAAGATTGCTGATTTTGGCTGGTTTATGCCATCAGCATTGGATTCAATAGATTCATTTGTACAGCTGTTGCTGCTGTCAACATGAAAGAAACCTATTAATGCATTGTTCAGGTGAAAAGCTATTTTGTAGAATTTCTCTTGGCAAATTTGTACCACAGCAGATGGAACAAAAGCTGGACAAGGAAGATAAACTGCACCAGATTTTGTGTTTGCTACTGTGATTCAAATTGGAGAAGCACAATGACACTGCTCGCCTTTAACCTGCTCAGTATTCTTTCATTGAGAGTATTAGAGTCATAGAGTCCTCCAGCACGGAGACTGGCCCTTTGGCCCAAGCTGGTACATGCCGACCAAAATGTCCATCAATTCTAACCCTATTTCCCTACACTTGGTCCAGATCCTTCTAAACATTTCCTACCCATGTACTTGTCCAAATGCATTTTAAATGTTGCTAGTGTACCCACTTCAACCACTTCTGCTGGCAGCTTATTCCATGTGTAGCACCCTCTGTGTAAAAAAGTTGCCCTTCAGGTTCCCTTTTACTTTTTCCACTCTAACCTTAAACTGATGACCTCAAGTCCTCGATTCCTCAAACCTGGGAAAAAGGCTGACTGCATTCATCCTCTCCATGTCTCTCATGATTTTATATAATTCTGTAAGATCCCCCCCTCATTCTCCTACGCTCTAAAGAAAAATATCCGAGCTTGTCCAACCTCTCCCTATAACTCAAACCCTTGAGTCCTGGCAACATCCTTGTAAATAACTTTGCACTCTTTCCAGCTTAATAACATCCTTCCTATAGTAAGGTGACCAAAACTGGACACAATACTCCAAGTGCAGCCTCACCAATGTCCTGCAACATAAACTGTCACCTTCTATACTCAGTGCTCTGACTGATGAAGACCTGGGTGCCAAAAGGCTTCTTCATTGCTCTGTCTACCTGTGACTTCACTTTCAGAGAACCGTGAACCTGAACTCCAAGAATCCTCTGTTCCACTACACTCCTTAAGGCCCTACCATTTACCATGGAGCTCCCACTTTGATTTGACTTTCCAATGTGGAAGACCTCGCACTTATCTATATTAAACCCCATTTGCCATTTCTCGGCCCACTTCCCCAACTCATCAAGGTCCTGCTGCAATTTCTGATAACCTTCCTTACTGTTCACGATATCTCTTATTTTAGTGTCATCTGCAAACTTACTAATAATGCCTTGTACATTCTCATTCAAATCATTGATATAGATAATATACAACAAAGGGCCCAGCACTGAATCCTGAGGCACTCCACCAGTCACAGGCCTCCAGTCTGACAAGCATCCTTCCATTAATATCCTCTGATTCCTACTTTCAAGCCAATTGTGTATCCAATTTGCAGGCTCACCCTGGATTCCATGCGATGTAACCTTCCAGAGCAGCCTATCGTGTGGAATCTTATCAAAGGCCCTTACTGAAATCTGTATAATCTACATCTATGGCCTTGCCCTCATCAATCTTTCTGGTCACTTCATCAAAGAACTTTAACAAGTTTGTGAGGCATGATCTCCCATGCTCAATCAAACCCCACCTTTCCAAATGCATGAATTTTCTCAAGCAACTTACCTACCACAGATGTTAAGCTTACTGGTCAATAGTTTCCAGATTTTTCTTTGCAGCCCTTCTTGAATAAGGGCACAACATTCGCTACCCTCCAGTCTTCCAGAACCTCATGTTCTGAGACTATGTTTAAACTGGAAAAGTTCAGGTTCTGAACTGAATTGAGTTGGAAGATTAGCAGTGTTAGGAGTCCCTGGGGTAGTGCACTGGAAGCTAGCCCCACTATTTCTAAAATCATCACTAAAGTTAAAGATTTTATAAAATATGCAGTGTTCCCCAATTTACTTGACTTTGATAAAAATTGATAGAAAGCAAGGATTACATTTTCAGTACATTACAAGAAGCAACAATTACTACAAGTACTTAGACTCTAGTTACAGGCTAGAGTCTCTCTGTGTCACTTAATCCCAGGTCCAAGTTGTTAATTTACTTAAGAACCAATCACACAGTAGCTGGGAGGCAAAAAGGTCTCTGTCATTGCTAACTGTTCACCAGTCCATTGACCAATCAATATTTTGTTGCCACAAATAGCAACATCCATACATACCTTCAGCTCCAAATTATCAACAGTCACTCTGATTAAACAGTTCTTTCTTATTCCTGTCTCAAATTTGTAAAAGCACAACAAAGATAGACAAAGCCCTTACAGCAATTATTAATTGTCATTATTCAGCATTTTAATTATTGTCTTGGAAAGTGTCAAGTTTTCTTCTGGTGTCCATCAAGGTTTTAAATATAACTTGGACAAATTAAACTGTGCTGGAAAATGCAGATTAGAATTCTACCAACCCACTCCTTCACTGCACTTTCCTGTCCACATGGGCCTCCAGATTGCTGTCAGCAAATTAGTGCTCCAGCATGCCTCTGTTGAGTATCTCCTGGACAATTCTTCTGAAACTGCAACTTTTTAGGGTAACTGACTGACAGTGCTTGACCTGGGTTTAACTGTGGTGCCTGTGGGTGGGGATCACAGAAGTTCCCAGCCATGGAGAGTATGTAAAAGCATGAGTGGGATAACTCAGAGGCATGAGGCAAACATAATCATGTGAGGAGCTTAAAACGGCCTGAGAAAATTAGCTTGGGCTCACAAAAGGAAACCTTCCATGAAAGTCCACAAATTATACAGTTGATTTGAGGAATATTTCAGTCCTATATCTCAATTATTGATGTCTACTGGCAATCAAAAATGAAAGAATCTGAAAATTATATAAATAGTATTTCCTTTATATTCCATTGAATAAATATTTTCTTAAAAAAAAATCTCCAACAACATTCTTTACACTGCAAGAATCATTTATATTTGGGACAAATAATCATAGCTTTGGACGAAACGTTGTGCAGGAACAACATGGGAGACTAGCAGTCAAGCGATTTTCAGAATGTTGACACTGACACATCCGACAAACCACATGATCTGCTGTTCTCTTGTCAATCCTGTGGCAATGCTAAAAATTCAGTTTCCACTTTGCTACATTAAATCACTGTGCAAGGAACATTGCTCTATTTGTATACGGGAGAATATCTGGGTTACATGGTCCAATGGTGGACGTTAGGGACTGATGAAGCAATTACTAGTAAACAACGACAAGATCATTGGGATTGAAGAATCACTAACTGCAGAATAACCAGCCTCTGCTTCTGCTGAGGTGAGCAGAGCATTTATGTGGCTGGTCCAGCTGAGTTCCTGCTCTGTGTTCATGGTAAAGGACACAGTGATGTCAATGTGATTGAATGTTTTGTTAGAAATAATTCTTATTTGAACCTTGCGTGATGCATGAAAGACTTGGCTTGTATTAACCCATGTTATACTACTCACAGCCATGGACTCCAATATTGACCCAGCCAGTACTTAATGCAGATCTTAAAGCAAAGTAGCCTTCCACCTCCCCAAAATATGCATGCCATCTTTATAGTGAGATAAATAGCATTAAAACAGAAATTCACATCAATTATGTTTTTGGTTTCAAAGTTAAAACTATTAAAGTAAACTGTGAACAACAATGGGGCCAGGGGCTTCTCCCCACTACAGGAACTTGAACAGAAGTCCCATATATGGCTGTAAGCAAAGCTTCTGCCAAACCTCCATTGAATGGTGATTCACAGCAATTCACATAAACAGAAGTTTTGGAAGTAGACCGACAGGATGAGAAAGCTGAAAACAACAAATGCTGGAGATCACAACGGATCAGGCAGGATCAATAGAAAAAAAAGCAAGCTAACATTTCAAATCTAGATGACTTTTCATCAGGGCTGAAGTGAAGTTTGGAGTGGGCAGCATTTATGCAAAAATGGGGGTGGGGGTATTTGATGGTTGGAGGACTGGGGGACAAAGAATGGATAGTCTAAATGCAGATTGGGTGACTGCTTTGCAGTCTATGCATAAGCTACCTTCCTATAGCCAGCCATTTTAACACAGCGCCCTGCTCACATGCCCACATGTTTGTCCTCGACATGCTGCAGTGTTCCAGTGAACCACAGCACAGAGTGGAGGAGCCACACCTCATCTTCAGACTAGGCATTTCACAACCTTCTAGACTTGATGTTGAGCTCAACACCTTCAAATTGTGAACTCACTCACCGCTTCCCTTTCTTTTAGCTTTACTGGCTACATTTTTGGTCACCAGGTCCTCTCTCCCCACCCCCACCTAAGTGGGACTGTCAGTTCTTTCCAATCTGGCAGTTAGACACACCATTGTTCTGCCATTCTCACATTCCGATCCCTTAAACTGAACTACCAACATCCTTCTCCCCCAGCACTCCACCTTCTCCACTCATCTCCCTCCCCCATTACATAAATGTTGCCCCACCCACACTTCATGTCAGCCCCAATGAAGAGTCATCTCGATTGAAAACATTAGCTTGCTCTCTCTCCACTGATACTCCCTGATCCATTGTGATCTCCAGCATTCCTTTTTGTTTTCAGTGCATATTCCAGCATCCGCAGTAATTTGCTCCTAAAACAAGAAAGCAGTTACAGAAGGATGTGAGGTCCTTGGTTTTATCAATAAATGCAGAGTTTGTAAAGCAAAGAAGTTATACTAAATCTTCATGAAACATTGGTTAATCCTCAGCTGAAATATTTCATCCAACCCTTGGGAACACTTTTGAAGGATGTCAATTTTAATAGTCTGTTCTGTATTGCCCTTTCCAAACAACAAAGTTATTATAAGAGCTGTTACATTTTGCTCCAATCTTAAATTTATGGCTTATTGTTACTAACCATGAAAATACTGTCTCCAATTTTTATTCAAAAGTTCTTATCAATTTTAAATATTTTCTCTGGACTTTCTTACCCAGCTTCTCCTATTGAAGTATTTAATTCTCTCATACTTTTTCTCCTTTATTTTTGGAATAATCATGAGAATAACAAAATAACCATAATGAATGGAACCTGTTCAAATGCTCTCCTTTAAACCATTGAAAAGCAGTGAGACCAATTAAACAGCAAAGATCAGTCCACAGTCAAACTCCTTCATATCAAACTTATTGCCATAGGAAAATAAATAAGTGGCTCTTCTAACAGGACAGTATGATCAGATAAAAAAACTTAACAGGCTTTATTAAGAAAACAAGCTGCGGTTCCACACAGAATCAGATAGAGATGTGAGGCATCAATGTAAAAACAAATCCAAAGCTAAAAAAAAGTCTCTTGTGTATTTAATCTTGCTTGATTATTCAAAGTACTATAATTTCTTTAGATGACTGTGTCAGCATTTTGTTCCTTGTTTTTTTTTTCTTCATTACAAGAAAATGCTGGTGCACTCACATTAAACAATAACTTTCCATGATCCCCATTACAGTTTTGCAGCTCTTCAAAAAGGAAGGAACCCTTCCTGAAACGAGTTTACAATTTTTGAGCGCGCAATAATCCTGAGAATTGTCAAATCATGCTGCAGGGCAGTTTTGTACTATCACTAGATGAGTCGAAGGGCGCTTACTTCCTCAAGGTTATAGGTAAGATGTTTCTAGAATATCCTGACAAACTGAGGGCACACAAGAGACATGGAGAGTTCCCTCAGTAATAAGAGGATATTATCTGCATAATTTGGGCATCAGTTTTGTAACAAACATCAGGGAAATCATTTATAGCACACAAAGAAAATGGGCCAAGGACAGACACTGAACAAATGAGATCGTAAGTGTTACATCTTCAGATAGACAGCAAAACTTTACTTTTTCCTCAACATGCCTCAGAAAAAGCTTTATTGGAAAGCTGTCATAGATTCAAAATGCATTGTGTTTCTTAAAAACAAATGTTGTTTGTATATGTTAAACTAGAGCACTGCATGAGTTGAAACATAAATATGTTTATGTATATCATTGTTTACAGACTGCTGTATCCATAAAACTGAGTTCAACTGCACCAGAAAAAAATTGCTATGTTTCAACTAACATCTAAAAGCCAATTGTTCTGGTCATTATCACATTGCAATTTGTAGGACTTTTGTGGTCCACAAATTGGCTGCCATGTTTCCTACTTTGCATGAATGATTGCACTTCAAAAAAGGTAATCTTTAGGTTATAAGGCACTTTCTGATGTGCTGACATTAAGATAGGCGTTGTGGAAATGCAAGTAATTTCTCTTCTTACAATTTCCATGCCCATGCTCAGGAGCCCAAAACCTTTTGTTTAAACCATGGAATTCCCAATTATCGACTTAAAAGAATTAGCCAACAAGTTTCAACATATTTACCTAAAAGTAATATCAACTAAACATCACCAGATAAATGTCGAAAAGTATGGTGCTGGAAAAGCACAGCAGGTCAGGCAGTATCCGAGGAGCAGGAAAATCAACGACTCTCCTCCTCAGATGCTGCCTGATTTGCTGTGCTTTTCCAGTGCCACACTTTTCAATTCCGACTCTCCAGCATCTGTAGTCCTCACTTTCTCCTAATCACCAGATAGATAACTAATATTCTAAATTAGATAAAAGTTAACTTTTTTTACAGTTAAAAACAGTCATGCCAATACATGTATACAGACATTACAGCACACTCCCCACAGCATTACAGTTATCATAAGAAACAATGCAGTCACTCCCAGCTTCCAATGGATTCATGTTGCCTTATTTTCTCTCATCATTACATTAAGTGACTATCAAAAGGTACTTCCCAAAGTTTTAAGGAAATTTCTGATCTGAGTACCAGTAGTAGGGCCTACTCAGTGACTCTTCCTCCCGAACTCAGCAAAACAAATCTTCCAGAGCCTTTAGCTTGCCACTGCATTTGTCTTTTCAACCATAGAACATCTTCTCTCACCTGTGGTTGCGCTGTCTTCTCTCTGATGACTACATTAGTTGCAGCCTACTACCTCTGGGACACCTCGTTATCTCTTTCTCTGTCCCAAAGCATCAGGGAGCACAACCAGACTCTGATATTGGCTATGGACAGATGAGTGTTAGAATTGGATGCGATGTTCAGTAAAGACCTCTTGACATCAAGGCCACATTGTTGCATCTCCTATGGCTACCATTCACCCCACATCCATAGATATTGGCATCTGATATATGCCAGACTTTATAAACCCTCATGGCACATGTCCAATTCACTTATAGCATGCTTGTGGACTTCAATGATGAAGCTCAGGCTGTACCAGCACATTTCTTTGAAATGTTGCAACCAGCCCATGGAAGAGAGCAGCTTGTTTTTGGTTTCTTCACTTCCTCTCATAGCATTCATAACCTCTAAGCTTCCTTGGATACTTGTAGAAGGTCTATTTTGCATTGCTTTGCCTTGGCTGTTTGTGCATTGCCCGCACAGCCAGAGATATAAGGCTCATATTATTACTCATACACATGCCATTTAATGCAAATACAATACCAGGAAGCTTGTCATGACTGACAGCTGGCCTCAGTCCAATCAAGGGAAATAGGATTTGTCAAAGGCTTTCTGGCACAGTAAGACAAGGGCAGACTCTTCCTCCAGTCCAGATCCTGTTCTGGGCAGTTGGTGTCAGGACATTCTGCTGATAAAGGATGATGAATTCAATGGCAAGCAGCGCCACACCCATCTTGACACTTTCTGCTCTATTGTGGGCTATTTTGCTCAAACTTTAACTGTCACAGACAGTTAAACAAGAATTCTTTGCTGGACTGTTTTAATTGACAGGCCACCAACTACAGGTTGGAAAAGAAAGTACCATTTGATCATGCATTGTTTACAATTTACCAAGGGCTATTAACATGTCACCATGAATTGCTGATTGAATTTTAAAAGCCACAATTATCTTTGCAGGATGTTCTGAGTTCATTGTTTGATTGACAGTTTGAAGGGGTCATTAAAGGATTCATTGAATTTGATATGGGGTCTAAAAAAGATTGAATGAAAGGATAAACACTTGAAAAAGAGTTTAAAAATATATATATGAGTTTTATAAGTAGCAGATTTCTCCCTTCTCAAGTGGATATGAATGAAGTAGTTGGTGGAAGTTTATTGTTTTCTTCCCCATTTGGCTCCTTGTGTTTGTCCATGAGTGATTATGGCGTTAGCATGGAGGAAATGAAGAGCCATTGGGAGTGAGTTAGAGGTATTTGTTGACAATAAGGTGAGAGTGAGAGAATGAGGAACTGTGGAGAGAGGTCTGGGAGAATGGGTTGGCATTGTGTTGTTATAGAAGGCATGAGGAGGAATGAGAGCAAGATTGAGGCCTAGGTGTTCTAACTATTTCTGAAAATCCCTGAGAAACAAAGATGGGTTTCTATCCCTGCTCAACATTTACCTGCCTCCAAAGCCACTTGCCATCCTGCTTTGTACTCCATCCCTTACTCCCAAGGGAAAGTTCCACAAACAGGGACATTTTACTGAGGAAGCTCTGATGAGTTTGGAAATTTCCCAACTTGGGCTGTGCACATCAAATAGTGAAAATTCGACCCTAAGATGTTCATGATCTTGTCTCATTCTTCTTGAAATGCCCTACATTTTTTATTTTATATCAGTTTTTACCTACATGTAATTTGTTCTTGTGGATGGTAGAAAAAGGTTACACCGAAAATGTTGACTTCTCCATCCTCCTAATGCTGCCTGGTTTGCTGTGTTTTTTCAGACTCCTGTGATGTTAGAATTTAGGCAAGTTAGCTACAATAATAGCAGTATCATTCTCAGTGATATTTCTGCAGATTAAAATTATTTTAACATTGAAATGAATGGGGAGAGATTATTTAGCATTGAAGATGAAACTCTACAAAGGTTGTGTTATAATACTTCATGCCATCTTATCAGTTAATAACAACTGCTGTTGTTTCATTATTTATAATGTTATAAGTGATACACAGCTAAGGAAGTCCCTTTTATTAGAAAATTCCATTTGCAATTCTTGGACAACTTTTTGAATTGCTACTAAAACAATGTTTCATTAATGATCATTCATTGTTACATTGTAATTTGTCCACCACTGTTCCTATTGTCTTGTCTTGTCAGGAATTACTGTGCTATCTTGCATATTTTGCACTTTTCCATGCAGTTTATGCTGCCCTGTGTATGACTGGACTCTCGTGTAGTCTGCATGCTCATACAGCACCCTGGTCTTGGAGGAATGCTGTCTTGATTTTATTGTACCAGCTGTATGTGGTAGAAACGACAAATAAAGTTACACTATTCTACTCTGATGAAGGGCTCTTGCCCAAAACGTTGATTCTCCTGCTCCTCAGATGCTGCCTGATCTGCTGTGCTTTTCCAGCGCCACACTCTCGACTCTGATCTCCCACATCTGCAGTCCTTACTTTCTTCTACTCTACTCTACCTTACTAATGCAGTGATTCGACCATTAGTTGCTCACATGACAGAAGAGATAAATATAAATTTTAATCTTTTCTGCACAATCTTATGAGACATTATTCTATTCACATAATATATTTATATGTACTTTTTGGGTCGTCTTCTCTAATTTATCTTTAAAAGGCTGCTTTACTTTAATTTTTTTTGTCTGAAGTTGGAGTGTTATTTGCCAGTTATCCGCAGAAAACTGCAATGACTTTTTAAAAAAATGTATCATTAACGCAAGGAAACAGGAGCCAAACGTACTTCAGTTGGAATGAGGATGAAACCTTGTTCTGATCACATTAACTGTCCAGTCAACTGAGTTAACTGCCCCTTACTTAGCGGCTAGGGAACCATTATTACTATTATTCTAATCCCTAGGAAATGTCAAGAGCGTATTGACAATTCTCAGAGGTATGTTTTGAGCTGTGTACTAAGAGCTAAGCATCCAATCATGGTGCCTCTCAACCAATATTAAAGTGGGAAACTTTGATCATTCAACTGTGAAGTGGGAAAATGTTGAGTAAATGCCCGAACATTAGCAGAGAAAAGTTAGATTTACCAATTGCATATGGTGAGAAAGAAAATAATAGGAGGGAGGAAATCTTGCTTTTGGGGAAATGAGACCAGGATGAACATCTGACATGATGGATGACAGTCCAGTCTCTACAACTTGGAAAACCAGGCAGGTTGTCCAAATGGCATGTTAGCTTTTGTGACAAAGATATTGGATTGTGAAAAAAGTCTTACCTCAAATATATAGAGCTTTGGTGATTCCAGGCTTTAAGTATGATTTGAAACTATTTAATTCCTAATTATACTTTATGTGTAAAATTTCTGTTTTAGTTGTCAACTCATTTAAAGTGCATCAAATAACCAGTTAGTGGATTTAGAGTGTGTTTATCTCTGATATTAAATAAATTTAGGTTATCCAACTGTTGTTCATAACCAAAGCTCTGTCAGAAAATTCTGCAAATTTAATATTTTTTGTGTGCATCTTTCTCAGAATTATTATCTTCTCAGTGTAGAGAGTGAGCTCAGTTCTGTGTTGTACAGTATTTCATGACAACTTAATGCATTGAGTTAAAGGTTGTCTAACACTGTATCGTACAGGACAATTTTTAATCTGCTTTGGCTGTGACCTTTCCCTCTGTAGCAGTTAGGTTTATATAATAATAACTGAGAGCTAGTGTTAAGACATTTGCAGGAAGTAATTAAAGAAAGATCCATCAGTATCTTTACAAGAGCTGTGAAGACATTAACGTTCACACAGCCTTGCCCTTTTTTTAACATTCATAAATGTCTTTCAGCCAAGAGGATGAGACAGTCTGAGCAGGAGATTCAATCATAGTTTTCAACCAGAGAGTAGCATTGGATACAACAGAAAGTTTTTACTATTGGGGTTCAGTGACATCGAAGCAACGGTTAGACCTGAATGTGCAATCCTTCTTTACACACCTTCGGATAATAAATAAAATTGCTTTAATATTGAGCTGGCAGCACCGAGGGGATGTAAAATTTTCAGCAACATATTTATCTTTTCTTTTAACCCAGTCACTTCATTCACATCTGACCTCTGGGTTTCCCAATGAATTAGCACAAGGAGATGTAATGATGAATTGTATGAGTCTACTTCAACTGAAGTACTAAAAGAATCCTGCTGGAAAGATAGTAGAAAGATCTTCTAGGTGTTTCAACCGAGGACAAAAATACAGCAGTTCACGATGCTTTCAGGACTGCGCCTCACATTATTGATGCTTCTCCAGAGCTGATACTTCAGAATGTCAGGTTCCACAAGGATATTCTGTCTCCTGTCAAAAGGAAGAAGAGACCTGTCTCAGACAACAAGAAGTTTGGAGGTTGTAGAGGATGTCAGTAGCAAGTGTGTGGTTCCATTTTCCTGGATGCAAGATTTAATGACCTAATGGTTTATTCAACTATATTCTCATTCTCAGCGCCAAAGCCCTTCACATTGTCGATTCATGCTTACTCCTATATGTTATTCTTCTCGTACCCTTTCTGCACTTGCATCTCCTTTGATACTCACCCTCCTCATAATGCAATGTTACAGCAACGTTTGCATGGACTCTCATAAAACCTTGTCCTTCCATCACATCCATTTAACACATTCCATTACTCTCACTCATTGATGTCTTCTTCACCCTTTTCCAGTATTAGAGAATTAAGGACACCGTAAAGACTTAGAAAACAAGCGAGTTATCTCCTTAATGACAAATGTTCTGGAAGCACACCAAGTTTCAGCATGCTTGGCTTGTAGAGAAAGAAAGAAGATAGTCTCACAATTAGTTGGTGATGAAATTAAATATCAGATTACCACATGAAATACAATACCAACACTTGCAGTTATGTCAGCAGCCACTGAAATATGATTTTGCACACAATGGTGACAAACATTTTTACCATTTAACATTGATGAGTGTAATACATTTTGTGTGGTCTACATGGATTTTAGCAAGATACATTCTTGATAAGTTTGTCATGAGGTAAGAGCCCATGGGATCCAAGGTAAAGTGCCACATTTGATCCAAAGTTGGGTGAGGAGCAGGAGGTAGAGGGTGATTGGAGAGGGATGTTTCTGTGGTTGGATGTCTATTTGCTTTGGCATTCTCCAGCGCTCAGTGTTGGGGCTCTTGCTATTTATGGTGCACATGAATGATTTGGATTTAAATGTAGGGATATGGGTTCACCTTGAATCCCAAATGATCTAACTTTGCTAATTAGTCTACTATGTAGAATCCTTTCTTCCAGGGCTATGTTCCAAGAGCTGAAAAATGGGAACAGTGTAGTCAGATCTTTATTGACCAGCACAGACAGGAAGGGCCAAATGGCCTGCTTCTGCACTGTAAACATCTAAGAGTTACTTTGACAGTAATAAATCGTTCCTTCACTTCCCACTGACCCATCTGCAATAGAAAATGCAGGAAAAAGAGTGAAGACTCCTCAGAAGAGGTTACACAGTCTAAAGATAGAGCATCCACAAATTTTTATACACACTCCATGATGGGACCAACAGGAGAGATCTTTGGGTTTACACTTGGTGGTTGACACATTACATGAACAGGAGCAAGTGGACGAGACAAGGTCAGTAGTGGAGAGTCCACGTCACACTCAGTAAGCACAGGACACTCAAAGATCTGTTCAGCTGGACACTGACACTAAGTGTCAAGAGCAATCAGCAAAGGGGAAAATTTGGAATGTCTGCCAGCTGTTATACTCACACCACTCACACTTGAAGTAAGATTTTTGCCTCTTTGTACTTCAGACGTGAACATTACCAATGGGGGCGAGCATTTGTTGCATGAATTGCCCTGGAGAAGATAGTGGTGAGTTGTCTTGTAGAACCATTGCTGTCCATGTGATGTAAATGCACTCATCGCACTGTTAGGAAGAGAGATTCAGGATGTTTGACCCAGTGACAGTGAAGGAGCAGCAATTTCAAGTTAAGATGATGTGTGACTTTGAGGAAAACTTACAGGAGGTAGAGTTCCCATGAATCACTTACTCTTGTTACTCTAGGAGGTACTGGTTGTGAGTTTGAAAGGTGTTGACAAAGGGGCTGTGATAATTTACTGCAGTGTATCTTGGGAAGTCTGTCTCAAATTTGAGTGCTGTGATGTCACTAACCATTGTAATAATGCCTAGTTCCATAGAAAGAGTGACTAATCAAACATGGCAGTCAACCAAGTGAACATTGGATCATGTGCACACTTTGACCATCATCTTAAACAGGACTGCAGAACATCAAGCCTTGGCTCTTCAATGCCCCACTGATGCGTGATAAAATATTCCCTATCTCATTTCTAGCTGGGTCATTTGAATGTACTACAAAAGGAATATGGAAGAATGTCACAGAGAAGTGTGGAATCAGCTAGGACCTCACCCATAGCTCCAGATCCTCACAGTCAGGCTCACCCGCTACATTGTTTTCCAGCAGGATATTCATTAAAAACCATGTGTGCTTAAACCCCAAATTTCTGTTTGTTCCATCATATAGGACCCCAAATGAATCTGTCATAAAAGGTCATCAATTTCATCCAAGTAAACAGTTTCCAAATAAAAATAATAGTAGTCATGTGGCTTTGCTCGTCAATCTCTTGTTTATTATGGTTTCAGCCAGATATTCCAGGCCTTATCTCCAAGGCACCAGCCATTACCTCGGCATTAAATTGTAAAGAGCTTAGGGATATCTCACATGTGCAGGACAAAAGCATCATGAGACATCCCTGGAAATCATGTAAAAGCAAGTGTTCCACCTTCCCATGCAATCACTTGACCAATCACCTCCTCCTCACTGTCCAAGGTCACAAACACACCTTTCAGTCTAGCTTAGTCTATTGTATTTGCTGCTCACAGTGCTGTCTCCATTACATTTGTGAGACCAAATGCAGACTGGATGACTGCTTTATGTAACACCTCAACTTTATCAATGAGCTTTGATTTGCCTGCAGTTTCAATAAATTGCTTTGTTCCCATGCTATCATTTCAATCCTTGTCCTGCTATAGTGTTCCAGCAAAATTCAGCACAAACTGGAGGAACAATAGTTCATTTCTAACGGAGGCATTTTATAGCCTCTAGTACTTGATATTGAGTTCCACAACTGCAGCATATGACCTCTGTGCTCAATTTTTCTTACATCACCCAAGCTCTGCCAATCAAGACTTGATGTGTCTTGTTGGTTTTGTTCTCTGCAGGGTGGACCAATTTCCCTGTTTTCATACCTAATATTTACATTCTTTTTAACATAGCTATCTTTCCTTTACCACCACTATTTTGTCCTTTTTAGCTTTCCTTTGCCACCATTATTTTGTCTTTTGTTCTGGGCAGCCTCACAATTTGTTCCATTTACTCCGCCTTCCCCTCTACCAACAGCACAAAATACATAATTTTTCAGCTCTTTTTCAGTTCTCAAGAAGAGTCATATCAATATCACAACATCAGCTTTATTTATCTCTCCATAGATGCTGCTAGACCTCCTAGGATTCTCCTTGTGCCAGGAAAAAAAAAATCCTTCTGTAGTTGCACATGAGCTAAACATTGACAGAAAAGAAGCCCTTGTGGTGGACCAAGTGATCTAGGAGCATCTTGAATACAGTATGGATAAAGTTGATGATAAATCAAATGCCTGCTCATTATTACTGGCTTCATTGACTGCAAAATGCCTAGAAGTCCCAGACATGGTAAGCATGTCATCAATCACCAGTGAGACGCACTTGTGATGACAGATTCTGACGTACCGCAATAGCTCCTCTGGATCACTGAAAGGAATTGGAGGAGAAGAAATTAAAGATGTTGGTGACTTTGATCATTACTAACAATTCCTAATGAAGGTCTAATGCCCAAAACGTTGACTCTCCTGCTCCCTGGATACTGCCTGACCTGCTGCGCTTTTCCAGTGCCACACGTTTTGACTCACCACTAACAATGCCTTTCCCTTTGGTTTACCTGGCAGGAGGTCTTCTTCCAAGAGATGGTAAATGTCAGCAACCACTTACCATGACAGACTGAACCTGCTGATACAGTTGCGCTCGGGCAACTAGTCCTTTAACTGTAAACTTTCTGTGATCATCTTCATCAAACTGCACTTTTGTTCTTTGCCCTGTGTTGTGTGGAACAGCAGGTGGGTGTGTAGAATGCTGCTTCTGGTGGTCCATGATTCCTCATCTGATAATCCACAGTTAAACTGAATAAACAGCATTCATTTTGAACCGATGATTGACAGATTGGAAGTGTGAATCAGACACATAAAACCTTGAAGTAGGAGAAATGGAAATTACCCCTCACACACAGGTCCTGTGAGGGAAAAAAAGCCTTTCATTTTAACTGAGAAAACAGATCTGAAGTCTGAGTTCAAACTGAAAATCCCCATTACAATACCACCTGTTAACATATTTAAATTGAAAACCCAGAGAGATTTTGTACTCATAGTCATGGTTAGCCCTTTTAACCAGCTGTCCTCTTCCAAACCCAATCACTTTTCCAGGATAAAATTCTCCTCTAGGTTTGAATTTGTGAACTTGAGAGCTATCATGTGATAGCATTGAAAAAGCTTTTAGCATTCATTCTAACTGCTGCCCATTGACAATGAAATGCTTTGTGCTTCTTATATAGACTGCAATTATTTAAAATTAGTTCTTAGTTTCCTCTTGAAACTAAATGGGATATGACTTCGAGTTCGATATTTCATGCTGCTCATCACATTGTAATTAGGAAACTATTGTGTAAGTTCAACCCATTTGAAGTAGTCTAATCACACAGAACATCAGGAGTCTTTGTGACAGCAAATTAAGCTTATTATAACATGCAATTAATATGTGCACAGCCATTACATACAACCAATTATTCAAAATATACCTGCAATAGAGCAATTATTTTTTCATGCAGTAACTTTGGTATCACCATATGAAGTGTCTTATAGTTAGGGCAATTTAAAGAGAAACACATTTGTTAGAATTTTCTCAGCCTCACTATCTGAAGAGTTGCTCGTGTGGACAAACATATGCCGGTTCCCAGATTTTGTGGCAATCTTTCCAAAAGCAGCTTCACTGAGATGACAGGAAGCTGCCCAAGAGTAGGGAAATCCAGTTAGGGCAGTTAAAAGCCAATTTGTTAGTCTACAACTCAGTACATTTTACAACACCCACTGCCCACATTACGTCTGGACACTGTTGGGTATTACAGGAGGTGGTTTTGGAGCAGGATGATGAAATTGTCTTATAGCTGAAGTTTCAAAAATAAGAAAATGGCAGGTCAAGCATCTCTTAGCAGTCCTTTCAAGGGCATGGCTGCAATATGGAAGAGATCATCCTTGCCATTTCCAACCTAAAATCTTCAAAACTGCTCTAATGCAGTTCCAGTTCTCACTGTGAAGCCACTTTCCTCTTATCAGTCTTCATAAGCCTTAGTAATTTTTTTTAAAAATTGATTTGTTTTGATGTGTTTTGATATTATTTGATTTGATTTGAAATGATTTGATCTGTTCTATTATTGTCACATGTACCATGTGAAGCGTTTTGTTCAGCATGCAGTACAGGCAGATCATACCAAACAAAGTGCATAAGGATAATAGAACTGAGCAAAGAACAGAATACTACAGCTGCAGAAAAGGTGCACAAATATGGAGGTCAACATTAAATTTGAAATTTGAGAGGTCTATTCAGAAGTCTAATGACAGCAGGAAAGAGGCTAGTCTTGAATCTGTTCGGATGCACATTTAAGCTTTTGTATCTTTTGCCTGACAAGAGAGATTGGAAGAGATTATAACCGGGGTGGGAGGGATTTATGATTTTGTTGGCTGCCTTTCCGAGTCTTGACAATGACTGCGCAATTTCTGAATAAAAACATCTCTAATTGTTCTGGGGGCTTATAAATCACAGCTGTTCCTCTGACAATGATGGTGGTTTCATTTCTGCCAGCTGGACTGGACATCTGCAGTACTCCAATTGGAGTGAGTGATGCCAGCCTCCTCTGTACTGTCTCTAGTTTCCGCATCCAGGATGCCCCTACCATCCTTAATTAAATGGCAAACATAAAGGAAGCCTACTAATTGGTTAGCTCCAATGAACTTAAACCAGTGCAGCCACACTGCTAAAGTGGGCAGGATCATGACCCAAAGTGGTTCTGAAGTTGGACCCTGAAGTGCTAAATATATACGATATTATGAATAGAACTAATTCAATTTATTGATTCCTCTGACATACTGTGCTCTTCACACTTTCCATTCTCTTGGGCGCAAATGACATGGAAGAAAAAAATGCAATAATCTAATTTCAGTTAAATTCAGCGGATCTGGCCCATGGTATTTCCTCCAGGTTTAGGCCCAAACAATTTTAGCTATCAAACCCAATCAGTCTTTGGAGATCTACAAGCTGAAGGATACTGTATGTGGTAGAAGTGTATTTGTGTGTGATTATACATGCATTTTACAGTTTAAATGAAATGATAGGACCTTCCTAAACTGGTCTTTCAGACAACCTGGCATTTCATTATCCTAGCTCGTTAAGTCTAGAACGTCAGAGAAACCTCAGGAATCATTATCTGATTTTATCAAATCCCTTCAGTGTGGAAGTAGGCCTTTTAGTCTGTTGAGTCCATACCGCCCATCCAAAGAGCAACCCACCCAGACCCAACCCATTCCTATAACATTGTATTTCCTATAACCAATCTACATGTCTTTGGACTATGGGAGAAAACCAGAGCACCTAGAGGAAACCCAAGTAGACAAGGGGAGAATGTGCAAGCTCCACACAGTCACCCAAGGGTGAGAATTGAACCCAGGCCCCTCACACCATGAGGCAGTTGTGTTGACCACTGAGCTGCCATACCACCCTAAAGTTTGCCACAAATTATAATGGATCAAATAAGATTAGATTAGATTAGATTACTTACAGTGTGGAAACAGGCCCTTCGGCCCAACAAGTCCACACCTCCCCGCCGAAGCGCAACCCACCCATACCCCTACATCGACCCCTTACCTAACACTACGGGCAATTTAGCATGGCCAATTCACCTGACCTGCACATCTTTGGAGTGTGGGAGGAAACCGGAGCACCCGGAGGAAACCCACGCCGACACAGGGAGAATGTGCAAACTCCACACAGAGAGTCGCCTGAGGCGGGAATTGAAGCCGGGTCTCTGGCGCTGTGAGGCAGCAGTGCTAACCACTGTGCCACCGTGCCGCCCACTAAATAAATTCTCATTTAGGTCAAATCTGGAAAATTTGTGACATTTTCTTCCTTACAATGAGATCTTGATCAGAAGGGCCAATGGGCTGAGAAATGGCAGATGGAGTTTAACATAGATAAATGCAAGGTGCTGCATTTTGGGAAAGCAAATCTTAGCAGGACTTATACACTTAATGGTAAGGTCCTAGGGGAGTGTTGCTGAACAAAGAGACCTTGGAGTCATGTTCATAGCTCCTTGAAAGTGGAGTTGCAGGTAGATAGGATAGTGAACAAGGCATTTGGTATGCTTTCCTTTATTGGTCAGAGTATTGAGTACAGGAGTTGGGAGATCATGCTGCGGGTGTAGAGGACATTGGTTAGGCCATTGTTGGAATATTGTGTGCAATTCTTATCTCCTTCCTATCAGAAAGATGTTGTGAAACTTGAAAGGGTTCAGAAAAGATTTACAAGGATGTTGCCAGGGTTGGAGGATTTGAGCTGAAAATGTTTTGCTGGAAAAGTGCAGCAGGTCAGGCAGCATCCAAGGAGCAGGAGATTCGACGTTTCAGGCATGAGCCTTTCTTCAGGAATCTCATGCCCGAAATGTCGATTCTCCTGCTCCTTGGATGCTGCCTGACCTGCTGCGCTTTTCCAGCAACACATTTTCAGCTCTGATCTCCAGCAAGTGCAGTCCTCACTTTCTCCTTGGAGGATTTGAGCTATAGGGAGAGGTAGAATAGGCTGGGCCTGTTTTCCCTGGAGCTTTCGATGTTGAGGAGTGACCTTATAGAGGTTTATAAAATCAGGAGGGGCATGGATAGGATAAATAGACAAAGTATGTTCCTTGGAGGTGGGGGAGTCCAGAACTAGAGGGCATAGGTTTAGGGTGTGAGGGGAAAGATATAAAAGAGACCTAAGGGGCAATTTTTCACGCAGAGAGTGGTACGTGTGTGGAATGAGTTGCCAGAGGAAGTGGTGGAGGCTGGTACAATTGCAACATTTGAAAGGCATCTGGACGGGTATATGAATAGGAAGGGTTTGGAGGGATATGGGCCGGGTGCTGGCAGGTGGGACTAGATTGGGTTGGGATACCTGGTCGGTATGGACGGGTTGGACCGAAGGATCTGTTTCAGTGCTGTACATCTCTATGACTCTACGTCTATGACCTCAACTCTCATTAAATGTTTTTTTGGAGAGTTGACTTGCCACAAACATAATTTCCATTGCAACATTCTCTGCTGTCAATGGTTATTGTCAAAGCATTACCCAGTTAACTGAATTATGTCAGAACTTTTTATGAGCAGGACATATCCACATATTGAATTTATCGAAATTACTACACCATTGAGACTGTTAGCGTAAATACTCATAAGCAACAATTTACAGTTATCTAGATTAGCAATCCCGAAGCAATATTTATAGATTTACATCATTGGTGTATTTCAAGCACTTGGGTGCATTGCTAAATTAATTCATAGCAACCACATCAAGATACTAATGAAGTAGTTTTAAGGATATAAATGAGATTGTAATGATTGAGAAAGCAATTAATATGTGATAACTGAAGTGTTCAGTGAATGCAAAGGATTAAGCAAAGAACACCAGGGAGGCACTGACTAATATACATGACAATATTGTTAATGTATAAAACTGGCAACTTTTTATGCCCTGTAAATTTTAAAGGAAAATCTCTATGATTATATTTGATAAATAATATAGTACAGCATGTAAACAGAGTCTTGAGGACAGAGGGTAAAGTCGCCGAGCCGAAAGCTCCAAATTTGAATCTCACCCCGAGACATTAGAGGCAAGGAAATTTTGTTCATAATTTGGCTGGATAGAATGAGTATCAATCTGCAATCCTTTGAACATTTGCCAAAGACATTAAAGATGCCTGTTGCTGCAACAACTCAGATTTCTTGTGTGATTCCATAAAACACATCCAGCATACAAGCAAGTGATGAAATGTTCTTAAGTATACAGTATCGTTGTGTTATGGCTTATCAATTAGAAGAGAAATACCTTTGCCAGATGTAGACCATGTGTTCTTGGAAAACCCATTCAAAAAGGTAAACAATTATGAGTTGATACCTTAGCTTGAAATGAGGTAATGAAATCGATAAAAGTAATAATGTGTTTGTCTTATTGAATATCGAATAGGTTCATTCTCAATTACTTCCCAAAAAACTGTTATCTGTTCTGCTTTGGAACATAGAACTTGGAACAGTACAGCACAGTACAGCCCTCGCTGTTGTGCCAACCTTTTATCCTACTCTAAGATCAAACTAACCTACATACCATTCATTTCACTATCATCCATGCACCTATCCACTTAACTGTCCCTAATGTATCTGACTCTACTACCACTGCTACATTCCACACATCCACTACTCTCTGTGTAAAGAACCTACCTCTGAAATTGCTCTTAAACCTTCCTGCAATCACCTTAAAATTATGTCCCCTCATGAAAGTCATTTCCGCTCTGGGAAAACTCTGGCTATCCAGCTTTTCTCTGCCTCTCATCACCTTGTGCACTTCTATCAAGTCACCTCTCATCCTTCTTCACTCCAATGAGAAAAATCCTAGATCCCTTAAACTTTCTTCATAATATGTGCCCTCCAGTCCAGGCAGCATCCTGGTAAATCCCCTCTGCAGGCTCTCTAAACCTTTCACATCCTTCCTATAATGAGACAACCAGAACTGAACACAATATTTCAAGTGTGGTCTAACCAGGTCTTCATAGAGCTGCAGCATAACCCCACAGTTCTTAAACTCAATCCTTCTGCTAATGAAAGCCAACACACCATACGCCTTCTTAACAATCCTATCAACTTGGGTGGCAACTTTGAAGAATCTATGTACATGGACCCCAAGATTCCTCTGTTCCTCCACTCTGCCAAGAATTCTGCCTTTAACCCTATAATCTGCATTCAAATTCCACCTTCCAAAATGAATCACTTCACAATTTTCCAAGTTGAACTCCATCTGCCACTCACAGTCTAGCCCTGTATCCTGTCAATGTCCTGTTGCAACCTACAACAGCTCTCCACACTATCCACAATTCCATTAACCTTTGTGTCATTGGCAAACTTACTAACCCATCCTTCCACTTCTTCATCCAAGTCATTTATGAAAGTCACAAAGAGCAGACGTCCCAGAACAGATCCCTGTAGAACACCACTGGTTACTGAGCTCCAGGCTAAATACTTTCCATCTACTATCAACCTCTGTCTTCTATGGGCCAACCAATTCTATATTGAGACAGCCAAACCTCCATGTATTCTATGTCTTCTTACCTTCTGAATGAGCCAACCATGGGGAACCTTATCAAACATCTTGCTAAAATCCATATACGTCACATCCACTGCTCTACCTTCATCAATGTGTTTTATCCCATCTTCAAAGAATTCAATAAGACTTATAAGGCACAACCTACCCCTTACAAAGCCATGCTGACTATCTCTAATCAAACTATGCTTTTCCAAATGATCATAAATCCTCTCTCTCAGAATTCTCTCCAATAATTTGCCCACAACCAACATAAGACTGACTGGTCTGTAATTCCCAGGGTTATCCCTATCCCCTTTCTTGGACTTTTGCCACCCTCCGAATATCTGATACTACTCCAGTGGACAGTGAGGACACAAAGATCATCGCCAAAGGCACAGAACTCTCTTCCCTCATTTCCTGTAGTAACTTTCGGTATATCCCACCTGGCCCAGGGGACTTATCTATCTTCATGCTGTTCAAAATTTCCAGCACATCCTCCTTCTTAACATTAACCTGTTTGAGCATATCAGTCTGTTTCATGCTATCCTCACAAATAACAAGGTCCCTCTCATTAGTGGATACTGAAGCAAAGTATTCATTAAGGACCTCCCCTACCTCCTCAGACTCCAGGCACAGCTCCCTCCACTATCCCTGATCTGCCTTACTCTCATCTTGGCTATCCTCTTGTTCCTCACAAAAGTGTAGAATGCCTTGGAGTTTTTCTTAATCCTACCCACCAAGGCTTACTCATGTCCTCTTCTCACGCTCCTAAGTCCATTCTTCTGTTTCTTCCTAGCTACCTTGTTACCATCTAGAGCTTCCTCAACCTTAAGTAAGTTTCTTTCTTCTTCCTGACTAGATGTTCCACATCTCTTGTCATTCAAGTTTCCTTCAACCTGCCAACCCTTCCTTGTCTCAGTGGGACAAATCTATCCAGCATGCGCAACAAGTGCTCCATAAACATCTCCACATTTCTGCTATTCATTTCCCTGAAAATATCTGTTTCCAATTTATGCTCCACAATTCCTGCCTAATAGCATTGTAATTCCACTTTCCCAAATTAAATACTTTCCTATACCGTCTGCTCCTATCCCTCTCCATGAGTATAGTAAAGGTCAGGGAGCTGTGATCACTATCACCGAAATGTTCTCCCACCGAGAGATCTGACACCTGACCTGGTTTGTTGCCAAGCACCAAATTTAATATAGCCTCCCCTCTAGTCGAATTATCTACATATTGAGGCAGGGATTCATCCTGGACACATCTGACAAATTTTGCTCCATCCAAACTATTGGAATTGAGGTTGTTCCAATCAATATTAGGGAAGTTAAAGTCACCCATGACAATCACCCTGTTACTTCTGCACCTTTCCAAATTCTACCTCTCAATCTTCTCCTTCATGTCTCTGTTGCTATTGGGGGGTCTATAAAAAAAAACACCCAATAAGGTGACTGCTTCTTTCCTGTTTCTGACTTCCCTCCATACTAACTGTGTGGAGTTTGCACATTCTCCCCGTGTCTGCGCGGGTTTCCTCCGGGTGCTCCAGTTTCCTCCCACAGTCCAAAAATGTGCAGGTTAGGTGAATTGGCCATGCTAAATTGCCCATAGTGTTAGGTGAAGGGGTAAATGTAAGGGAATGGGCCTGGGTGGGTTGCGCTTCAGCGGGTCGGTGTGGACTTGTTGGGCCGAAGGGCCTGTTTCTAGACTGTAAGTAATCTAATCTAATCTAATCTAACTGTGTAGACAAACCCTCTTTGATGACCTCCCTTTCTGTAGCTGTGATACTATCCCTGATTAGCAATGCCACCACCCCCCAACCTTTTTCACTTCCGTCCCTGTTCCTTTTGAAACATCTAAACCCCGGAACATCCAACAAACATTCCTGCCCCTGTGATATCCAAGTCTCCGTAACAGCCACAACATTGTAGCTCCAAGTACTGATCCATGCTGTAGGTTCATCACCCCTATTCCTGACACTTCTTGCGTTAAAATAGATACACTTCAACCCATCACACTGACTGCAACTTTGTCTGTCAACTGTCTATGCTTCCTTACAGACTCTCTGCATGCTGTATCTGCCTGTTCACCAGCTACCCCACCCTCTGAGCCTTAGCTCCGGTTCCCAATCCTCTGCCAAACTAGGTCAAACCTTCCTGAAGAGTTCTAGCTCTTCACTAACTATGTAGCTTGGAAAGAAATAGTAGAGTATGGACAGCAGCCCTAATTTGCGCTGGCCATGGTGTCCCTATATTGCAGATTCTCACTAGTATCTTTGTAGCAGATAATATAACTTTGTAACTGCCGCCACATTGGCTTCCTATCTGTAAATGCAGTGCACAAATGCCCACCAGGGATATGTCGTAACATCCAAACGTGATTACTAGTATAGGTAATTGGTCCTAATACCTGCAAATATTCATGTCATGACTTCTTTCACCAAATACGATGTTAAAATACTTATAATACTTTAGTTAAAGCAAGTTAAAAACTTCATACCTCTCATTACTTTAAAACTTGACTTGGAGCTTGATATGGTGTGCCAGCCAGCATTGAGATGCCTTGTCAAGACCTGATTTTCAGTGAAGGTAGGTAGATCAATAGAACATAGTGGCTCAGTGTTTACATAGAGTCACAGAGATGTACAGCACGGAAACAGATCCTTCGGTCCAACCTGTCCATGCTGACCAGATATCCCAACCCAATCTAGTCCCACGTGCCAGCACCTGGCCCATATCCCTCCAAACCCTCCCTATTCATATACCCAGCCAGATGCCTTTTAAATGTTGCAATTGTACCAACCTCTACCACTTCCTCCGGCAGCTCATTCCATACACGTACCACACTCTGCGTGAAAGAGTTGCCCCTTAGGGTCTTTTATATCTTTCCGCTCTCACCCAAAACCTATACCTTCTAGTTCTGAACTCCCCCACCCCAGGGAAAAGCCTTTGTCTATTTACCCTATCCATGCCCCTCATAATTTTGTAAATCTCTATAAGGTCACCCCTCAGCCTCCGACGCTCCAGGGAAAACAGCCCCAGCCTGTTCAGCCTCTCCCCATTGCTCAAATTTGCCAACACTGGCAACATCCTTGTAAATCTTTTCTGAACACTTTCAAGTTTCACAATATCTTTCCAATAGGAAGGAGACCAGAATTGACTAGTGGTCTAACCAATGTCCTGTACAGCTGCAATGTGCCAGGGCCCCAGGCTCAATTTCAGCCTCAGGCATGGAGTTGGCACATTCTCCCCGTGTCAGTGTGGGTTTCCTTTGGGTGCTCCAGTTTCCTCCCACAGTCCAAAGATATATGGGTTAGGTGAATTGGCCATGCTAAATTGTTCAGGGAATGTGAGGTGCATTAGTCACAAGTAAATGTAGAGTATTAGGAGAATGGATCTGGGTGGGATACTCTTCAGAAGGTTAGTGTGGACTTGCTGGGCTGAAGGGCCTGTTTCCACACTGTAGGGATTCTAGGAACTGTCTTATTGAATATAGAGGAATCTCGATTATCTGAATATCAGATTATCCAAAGGGGATCTCAAGGTCCTGACAGAAACATTACATCAAAGAGCCGTTTCAATCCTGATTGTGTCTTTTGTTTACAGGTACAATGATTAAAAATGATCTCAGCTCTCTGAAATGCTGCAAAGAACAGTCTTGGACGACCAGGCACCGTCTCCAAATTACTGACCTCCTGCCCTCTCTCGCTCTCCCCATACACACTTTGCCTGGAGTACTACACAGGGTGTACCCCAAACCCTCCTTCCCTAGATAATCTCTTTAACATTGTCCTGTACAGGGCAGAGGTGGAATGTGTGTGTGTGTGTGTGTGTGTTGATGTACAGTCTGGCTGCCCCCGAGGGTGTGGGCACGGGGGCCGACGGGGTGGCGGGGATAGGGCATGGGTCGCACGGGGTGTGGGGGTATGGACAGGGGTGGGACAGTGGTTGGGGATGGATGGGGGAAGCAGGGTTCTGTCGGATGGGGGGATCGATGTCGGATGGGGTTAGGGGTGGTTTGGGGGGGGGGCGAGGTGGGAGCAGACGGGGTTTGGGGGGCAAGTTGGGAGTGGACCGGGTTGGGGAGAGGTGGGGGTGCGAGGCGAGGTGGGAGTGGACGGGGTTGGGGGCAGGACTCGTGAGCAGTGTGCTTTTGCCTAGTCTCCTGAATGGGGAGCAGAGTCCACAGAAAACTTCAAGTCCTAGAGGAAATCAATTAACCAAATAAACAATTATCCAAACAAAATAGTGCCCACCCATTTTGTTCAGATAATCGAGGTTCCATCTGTAATCGTCACATGGCAGTTCAAACAAGTAAAAGAAGTAACCATAATTCAAAACATAATTCTGGACAATCTTTAAAGTAAAAATAGCTGAAAGAACAAAAAAAAATTGTACAATCTAGATCACTTCAGCCTGCAAATAATTACCATACATTATAAAATGCAGGCTAGCCTAATTTATAGATTAGAATCAATGGTTTACTGCACATGGCATTTTGTATTATAATCCATGGATAAGAGCTTGTCAGATTAAGTTAATTAAATTCTCCATCATTTACATAAATTTAAGTTGTAAGAGTTTCTTTCATTTTCTTTTCAGCCCTCTCCATTCTATTAAAGTTCCACAGAGACAAAAACATGTAAAAAATGACCAATACAAAAGTATTGAAAAACTTAATGCAAGAATTTAATGAGCCCCATTAAGTAGCCGTTCAATGGATGGAGAACTATAAAGACTGTGGGGTAAATTTCCAAACAAAGCAAAGTGTAGAGGCACTTATGGGACTGCAAAGAATAACATTCAATAACTACTGATGAAAATCTCCAGCTGCCAGAATATGTTCCATCACAACAGAAACAAGGACATTGTGTGCAACCCTCCCATTTGTAAGGTTATTTGATTACTAGTCAGGATACTAGTGATTAAAATCTTTCTTTATTCAAAACTTGGGTTGGTAAATAGTAAAACTGGAAAATATAGAAGTAGGAGACAATATAGAAAACATGCCAAGGGAGTGAAAAATCTTAGCAAGCTTTGTATAAAACAAAATTCACTTGCTGCAAAAAGCCAAGACCTTAACATTGTCTGTGGGAATTTCCTATGCATGCAGAAATACAATATTGAAACATCCAGATCCCTCTCTGAGATAAGACCTTGAGATACAAGACACTTTAACAAACATGAAGGTGATAAAACTTCATGTAATGGTGTGATCTGCAAATGGAGGGTGGCCAAACACCTGAGCAGAAACCAGACGGTAGGACTATTAGAACTGTAAAAATTCATGAAAGAAACAATATAAGTAAAGTAAGATTTGTTTTTCTGGATATACACAGACAGCCTGTGTCTTCCTGTCACAGAGACAAATTGAGGCACACACATTAAAAAAAACACACAGACAGAAGCAGCTATCGTAGGACGTAACAGAATTAAGTTTACCATTAAAACGCTTTTTAAAGGTTAAGACAAATAATCGAAATAAATTATAATAGATTGTGAACACAGTTTTCATTAAAGTGTATTTGTTGAATACCTGTACATTTTTAAGGTGGCTATAGACTTTCTGCATTAATTTAAAGGAGAATGGTCACATTAGCATGAGTTTTGATATTCTGTGATACAGTATATATTTCTATAATATTGTTTAAAACTGATTCTAATAATAAATATTAATAAACAGCTCTAAAGAGTTGTCAGATGGAATCTTCCCAGCTCCTGAGAAAATTGTGCGAGATGACCAGAGAAGCCCATATCAACATTAAGAGCAAAAAGTCTTATTCTCCAACAAGTGTCAATGGTGCAATGAGATTTTCGATGAGTGATAGGAGAAGACTTGTTTCCATGATTTATCAGTCACCAACAGCCTCCTTATTATTTAATTTCAGCTCATTAACATGCTGTATCCCATTCTGCCAACCCTGGGTGGAAACTAGATGGCTGAGAATTGCCAACATAAAAGTTAGAGTGGTTACCTGGCAATTTCAGATCACCTTCTGTTACTATAGGCCTCCACCTTGGATTCTCAGGGCACATTCCATGGGCAGCAGCCATGTGCACCACTCCATGCATAGACCTTAACATTAGATGCACACCAGCCTCACTGCATCATCATGGCACATCTCCAATCCAATAACCGTTGGAACATGCCATCACTTCTCATTTATGCTGCTGGAAGGACATCTTGAGCATAGGGACAGGCACGCAGTTCATCATCTGGACCAAACTGCATCTCAAAAATCCTCACTTGCCCTTTTAGATTACATTAGATTCCCTACAGTGTGGAAACAGGCTCTTCGGCCCAACAAGTCCACACCAACCCTCTGAAGAGAAACCCAGCCAGACCCATTTCCCTCTGACTAAAGCACCTAACACTATGGGCAATTTAGAATGACCAATTCACCTGACCTGCACATCTTTTAGACTGTGGGAGGAAACTGCAGCAACCAGGAAAAATGTGCAAACTCCATACAGACAGTCACCCAAGGCTGGAATCGAATCTGGGTCCCTGGCGCTGTGAGGCAGCAGTGCTAACCACTGAGCCACTAGGCTGCCCCATACACCATGCAGTGCTCATTCACTTTGTGCCTACTTCAATACCCATAACATCTCTGCTTTGAGTTATCATTTTGTGCTTTTTCCCTCCAGCCAGAGCTAATATTCTCACAGTAAGTTGATTTTGGCTTGCCTTTTAGTGCAGGCACAAAGCCAGGCAGCTAGCCAGAGTTGTCAGCTGTCAGTCAACGGGATGGACATGTTCCTTGAGGAACCATGCTGTGTCATTCTTATATCCAAACTGTGTGCCAGCTAAATACGCACTGCATATCCTTCAATGAAATGGTCATACCCCAAAGTCTAAGAGCAGTCGTCCTCAGTCAAGACATGGAGACACCTCTTAGGCAGGTGGTCCAGGCACTGGAAGTCAACGGCATCATACAATATCAGTCCAGGTGCTTGCACAATGTGAGTCAGCCTCCGAGGGTTGGCACGTTTAGGATCCTCTCCTCATATGGTGGGAGTTGAATGTCAAGCATCCCACCACTCATCTTGGCTCTGTCTGCTCTATTGTGGACTGTTTTCTCCAAGAACGAGAAACTCAGTGAGATATAAGTGGCTGACACAGTGTTAGTCTGGTGCAGGTGGAGGAAAAGTGGTGAGGTATCCGAAGTCAGTGAATAGGAGGCTCAGAGGCCAGGGAGGATTAGCAGTCTGGTTGATTCGGGTGCATGACAGCAAGTGAGGGAAGATGTTACAACAGTCAGAGTAATAGACCATGAGTATTGTTGGGAGGTCTCTGCAGGGTGATTCGCCAGCCAATTAAGACTGAACATACTACCCAAGGTAATAACTTTGGACCAGGTTGGCAGGATCTGATGTAATAGCCTCCTTTGCTGGTCCTGGATGGCACCCTATCCAGCAGGGCTTCCAGGTCCCTGTCCACAAAGCATGGCACTAATTTCCCCTCTTTCTGCCATGTGCAGTTCAATGTCCCAAACCAAGCAGGGAAGCTCTAAACAGATAATGTCTGACCAGTTGCACAATGACCTTTTAAATGTTACACTGGTGCCAGGTATCCTGCAATGTCCCAGCAGTGGCCAGTATCTCTGCCACAGCGAGTGGGAGAACTGGACTAGTAAAACATGCTCAGTGATATGAAGAGAAACCCGCCTGAAACTCAACACTCGCTCTCACACATACCAATCATCCAGACTACTAAAATGACACTTACCAATTTCTGATAAGATTTAGCCCACATTCCCCATACTTTTAATCCCTGAGCCCTGATTTAGACAACAATAGTAAAATTCTTAAATTATTATTTTAAGTGGTGTTAAAAAGAGGAAGTTGTTTCTGCTACAATACATCTGTATTCTGCCCTGAGATGTTGCTGGTTGAAGAAAGGACATTTCAAGACAGGACCCAGTTCACAACTGGTACAGCAAACTAAGCTCCTCTCATGATCTGAAATTTGATTTGTTTTAGTTGAGGTTTTAAACTGACAATTAAATTAGCTGAGCAGGTTTACCATGCTGCAGAGATGGGAATGGCAATCATAAGGATAATGCAACCATGAACATTTCTGTGTTGAGAAACCCTATGGAACAATCCCATGATCTGTTTTTACATCATGAACAGTCCACATCGTCGAATTCCACTTCTGATATTAAATGCTACATGATCATTACTTCGGTTCTCAGACTGTCTGTACCCAGTTAACTATAGGTTCCTTGTCTTCAAACTATTCGATTGCACAACTGCAGTTCACCAAAAGAATAATTTCTGGACAGTATCCTCTCCTCTAACATTAGATTGCTGCTGTCATGGAGAAAATGTAAAGATATACTGGGAGAGGTGGAGAGCTCGTCAAGAAGTAGGTCTTTTCTTTGCAAACAAAAAAACCGTACCACTCAGAAAACGAATTCTCAGGGTCCATCGCTCTTTATGCCTTTTTGTTATCATGTTTTTGTTAGCTTATCAGCATGCCCAACTGTGTTAGTCAGAATTACCTCACTCTAGATTTACAATAAACCAATAATGTTTGTTCCTATTACCTCTCCACTTTTGCCACTATAGTCTTTCCTGCATTCTACTTAATATTACTCTAAGGTCACGATTAGATATTTTACTACCACCTCTGCAACATTTGTCTTCCATCCCAGAGTCTAGATTAGAGTGGTGCCAGAAAATTACAGCAGGTCAGGCAGCATCCGAGGAGCAGGAAAATCAACGTTTCGGGCAAAAGCCCTTCATCAGGAATGGAGCCTCCAGGGTGGAGAGATAAATGGGGAGGGGAGGGGTGGGAGGTGGGGCTGGGAGAAGGTAGCAAAGAATACACTAGGTGAATGGGGGTGGGGATGGAGCTGATAGGTCAGAGGGGAGGGTGGAGCAGATAGGTGGGAAGGGAGATTTGCAGGTAGGACAGGTCATGAGGATGGTGTTGAGCTGGAACTTTGGAACTGGGGTACCCAGACCCTACTCAATAGTATTCTCGTGTCATGATTAGATATTTTACCACCCCATCTAACACAATGGTCTCCTGTCCCAGGCTGACTCTACTGTATTTAATGTCATGTCTAAATATTTGTTGTCACGACCTGTCCCAACCTGCCATGATGATATTTAGTAGGCAAGGCTGGCTTTACTAATTGTTGTTATCTCATTGCACCATAGTGACCTTTCAGCCCCAACCTAATTCTGCTAATTGGTATAAGAGCATTTCACTATTCTTACCCCATCCTGCCTCAGTGGTCCCATCCTGCCTCAGTGGTCCCATCCTGCCTCAGTGGTCCCATCCTGCCTCAGTGGTCCCATCCTGCCACAATGGTCCCATCCTGCCTCAGTGGTCCCATCCTGCCACAATGGTCCCATCCTGCCACTGTGGTCCCATCCTGCCTCAGTGGTCCCATCCTGCCACTGTGGTCCCATCCTGCCTCAGTGGTCCCATCCTGCCACAGTGGTCCCATCCTGCCACAATGGTCCCATCCTGCCTCAGTGGTCCCATCCTGCCACAATGGTCCCATCCTGCCTCAGTGGTCCCATCCTGCCACAATGGTCCCATCCTGCCTCAGTGGTCCCATCCTGCCACAATGGTCCCATCCTGCCACTGTGGTCCCATCCTGCCTCAGTGGTCCCATCCTGCCACTGTGGTCCCATCCTGCCTCAGTGGTCCCATCCTGCCACAATGGTCCCATCCTGCCACAATGGTCCCATCCTGCCTCAGTGGTCCCATCCTGCCTCAGTGGTCCCATCCTGCCACAATGGTCCCATCCTGCCTCAGTGGTCCCATCCTGCCACAATGGTCCCATCCTGCCACAATGGTCCCATCCTGCCTCAGTGGTCCCATCCTGCCACAATGGACCCATCCTGCCTCAGTGGTCCCATCCTGCCACAATGGTCCCATCCTGCCTCAGTGGTCCCATCCTGCCTCAGTGGTCCCATCCTGCCACAATGGTCCCATCCTGCCTCAGTGGTCCCATCCTGCCACAATGGTCCCATCCTGCCTCAGTGGTCCCATCCTGCCACAATGGTCCCATCCTGCCTCAGTGGTCCCATCCTGCCTCAGTGGTCCCATCCTGCCTCAGTGGTCCCATCCTGCCACAATGGTCCCATCCTGCCTCAGTGGTCCCATCCTGCCACAATGGTCCCATCCTGCCTCAGTGGTCCCATCCTGCCTCAGTGGTCCCATCCTGCCACAATGGTCCCATCCTGCCTCAGTGGTCCCATCCTGCCACAATGGTCCCATCCTGCCACTGTGGTCCCATCCTGCCTCAGTGGTCCCATCCTGCCACTGTGGTCCCATCCTGCCTCAGTGGTCCCATCCTGCCACAGTGGTCCCATCCTGCCACAATGGTCCCATCCTGCCTCAGTGGTCCCATCCTGCCACAATGGTCCCATCCTGCCTCAGTGGTCCCATCCTGCCTCAGTGGTCCCATCCTGCCACAGTGGTCCCATCCTGCCACAGTGGTCCCATCCTGCCTCAGTGGTCCCATCCTGCCACAATGGTCCCATCCTGCCACAGTGGTCCCATCCTGCCTCAGTGGTCCCATCCTGCCACTGTGACCTTTTGACTCATGTAGCATTCCACAGACCTCTTGTAACAGATTGCCAGTGGTCTTCATGCTTTAACTCTTCCCATACTTCAATGCTCTTTATTTTCCATACTGCCTATTCCCTAATCACTCTGCTTCAGGAACTAAAACAGCATCTTTCTGTCACTTTATCATTGCTTCCTGGAAATATTTCTCATAATTGAACCAAAGGGTCTGTTCCACTTTTGTATGACTATGGCTCCATCTGCTTGGTGGTGTTGTCTATGTTTCTTCACTGTCAAAAATCTTTTTCTTTTCAGGATATAACTATTTACTTAGGATTAATGCACATACATTATTTTTCATAAATTGTGTTCTACAGATGCATTTTGCAGTACGCCCTTCAAAATAAGAATTAGATATTTGTTTAAGAATGGGATTTGAAGCTTTAGTGGTCTTCACAGATGTTACTTGATCCACAGTGTAATTTCCTTACATTCTGACTAATCCAGATTTTAAATTGCAGGTCAGACCAAGAGCTGCTTCCTTGCAGCCTCTTTCAGGTATGGCTTACACTGAACAAACATTGTTTTTCTCATCTTTAATGCTTATATAGAAGTGGAATCATCTGAAGCCAACCACTGACATCCTGAAATAAATCAGAACTGTAATTTCCACACTGACAATCAATGTTCCTAACCAGCCCTATCTCTTGGTTATAAATATCTTTGGATTGCACAGCAAGTCAATTCCCAGCACAACATAAACCAATACATTCGTCAATAGCATATATTTTTCATGAATAAAACACATTTCCCTTATCTATGCCTCAGCACATGATGTATGAGTACAAAGTTTGCCCCCATAGATTAACTGCCCCCATCGTTTACACAATCCAGGGGAGTATTCTAATCCAAAGGACCCTATCCGAAGTCTTTGACTGCTCCATTCGCATCACACCCAATAATCTCATAAAAACAGAGCAAATAGAAGCAGGAGTAGGCCATTTGGCTCTTGAAGACTGTGCTACCATTCATTGCAATGCAATAGCATGCTCCTGCTTTACCGTCATTTCCTGTGATCCTTCTCACCCCAACTGTACTCAACTCCTGCTTGAAATCATACAATGTTTTTGTCTGAATCACTATCCAGAGTAGTAAATTCTAGAGGATCACCACTCTCTGAGTGATGAAATTCCTCCTTATCACAACCTTAAATGGCCTACCCTTTGTCCTTTTACACTGTTCCTCTTGCAACATGTTTGAGGTGAGGGATGCCATGGTCGTCCCTGCTGATTACACTTGCAGGAAGTGCACCCATCTCCAGCTCCTCCAAGACCATGTTAGGGAACTGGAGCTGGAGTTGGATGAACTTAAGATCATTCGGGAGGCAGAGGGGGTCATAGATCGGAGCTTTAGGGAAGTAGTAACTCCAAAGATTGCAGACAGATGGGTGACAGTGAGGGGGACTGGGAGGAAGCAGCCAGTGCAGGGACCCCCTGCAGCCATTCCCCTCAAGAACAAGTATACCATTTTGGATACTTGTGGGGAGGATGACTTACCAGGGGTAAGCAATGGGGTTCAGGCCTCTGGCACGGAGCCTGTCCCTGTTGATCAGAAGGGAAGGGTGGAGAAGAGCAGAGCGATAGTTATTGGGGACTCGATAGTTCGGGGCACAGATAGGCAGTTTTGTGGGGGCGAGAGAGACTCACGTTTGGTATGTTGCCTCCCAGGTGCAAGGGTACGTGACATCTCTGATCGTGTTTTCCGGGTCCTTAAGGGGGAGGGGGAGCAGCCCGAAGTCGTGGTCCACATTGACACCAACGACGTAGGTAGGAAGAGGGATGAGGATGTTAGGCAGGCTTTCAGGGAGCTAGGTTGGAAGCTCCAAGTTAGAACAAACAGAGTTGTTGTCTCTGGTTTGTTACCCATGCCACGTAATAGAGAGTCGAGGAATAGGGAGAGAGAACAGTTAAATGCGTGGCTACAGGGATGGTACAGGAGGGAGGGATTCCGGTATCTGGATAACTGGGGTTCTTTCTGAGGAAGGTGGGACCTCTATAAACAGGATGGTCTACACCTGAACCTCAGGGGCACCAGTATCCTTGGGGGGAGGTTTGCTAGTGATCTTGAGGGGGGGTTTAAACTAACTCTGCAGGGGCATGGGAACCTAGACTGCAGCTTTAGGGTGCAGGACCTGGAGTGTAGGGAGGTTAGGAACATGGCATCAATCTCAAAGGAGGGTGCCTGTAAACAGGAAAGCGGCTTGAAGTGTGTATACTTCAATGCAAGAAGTATACGAAATAAGGTAGGTGAATTTGCAGCGTGGGTTGGTACATGGGATTTTGATGTTGTGGCTATTACGGAGACATGAGTAGAACAGGGACAGGATTGGCTGTTGCAGGTTCCAGGGTTTAAAAGTTTTAGTAGGGTCAGAAGTGGGGGTAAAAGAGGGGGAGGTGTGGCATTGCTTGTCAAAGATAGTATTACAGCGGTGGAAAGGACGATGGATGAAGACTCGCGATTTGAGGTAGTTTGGGCTGAGGTTAGGAATAGGAAAGGTGAGGTCACCCTGTTAGGAGTTTTCTGCAGGCCTCCTAATAGATTAGCACAGAGAAAGACATGGTGTGATTGAAGACATGGGCAGCAGAGTTTTGGATGTCCCCTTGTGTATATAAAGGGAATATCGTATGGACTGATATTGTATGCGGCCTTGATGTCAAGTGCATCACTCTCACCTCACCTCTGGAATTCAGCTCACTTTTCCATGATTAATCCATGGCTTTAAGGAGGTCAGGAGTTGATTGCCCCGAGGGTCACAGAGCAAGTTATTGATACGCAAGTGCCATTTGGCAGCAAATTTGAAAATATTTGATGATATTTTCCCACACGTTAGTAATGATTGAAAGTAGACTGATGGGGGAATAATTTACCAGATTGGATTTTTCCTGCTTTTTGGGACATTTCTGGCAAATTTCTACATTATCCGGTAGGTGCCAGCGTTATAGCTGTACTGGAACAACTTCTCTAGATATGTGCCGAGTTTTGGAACACACATCTTCAGTACTATTGCATGAATATTGTCAGGGCCCACAGCTTTTGCAGTATCTCAGTCTTCCAGCCACTTCTTGACATCATATGGAGTGAATTGAATTGACTGAAGACTGGCATCATTCATTCTGGAGACTTTTGGAGAAGGCCAAGATAGATCATCCACTCAGCACTTCTGGTTTAAGATTGTTGCAAATCCTTCAGCCTTAGCTTGTGCACTGATGTGCTCAGTTTGCTCATCAATAAAAATGGGGATATTTATTGAACTTCCTCCTCCAGTGAGAATGTTTAATTGACCACCTCCATTCACAACCAGTTGCAGCAGGATTGCCGAGCTTAGATCTGATCCAATGCTTGTGAAATCATTTAGCTCTATCTATCATTTGTTGCTTTTGCTGTTTGGCACATAGTTAGTCCTGTTTTGTAGCTTCACTTGGTTGAACCCTTATTTTTAGTGAAGCCTGATGCTGCTGTTTGCATGCTCTCCTGCATTCTTCCTTGAAACAGTGTTGATCCCGTGGCTTGATAATAATGGTAAAGTGAGGAATGCGTGAAACCATGAAGTTGTCGATTATACTTAGCACTTTTCTACATCTGCTGACCACTCGCAGCACCTCATGAATGCCCAGTCTTGAATTGTTAGATCTGTTTAAAGTGTATTCCAGTATGACAGTGATACCGCCAAACCACGCAGTTAGAATATTTTTAATATGAAGATGGGACTTCATTTTCACAGGCCCTGTGCAATGATCACTCTTGCCAATACTATTATGGGAAGATGCATTTGTAGCAGGCTGAGTGGTGAGGATGAGATAAAGTATGTTGTTTTATCTTGTTGATTCCCGCAGTCCCAGTCTAGCAATGATGTCCTTTAAGACATGAAGTATTCATTCTCTTTCTTTCACCACAGATCCTGCCAGACCTGTTGGGTTTTTCTGGCATTTTGTTTTTATTTCAGATTTTCATGCATCCTTACTTTTAGTTGAGGCCTTATTAAAATCCCATCACTGAACTCAAAACTGTTCTGGATGGGGAGTTCGTGGGTGACAGTGCAATAATATGCATCCCCATGTAACCAACGGTCTGCTCGACTGCTATGATTGGAAGGTGAACATAAATGAGTGTCAGCGGTTACTAAACCTTTCTTCAGAAGAAAACTCTTGCACCTTCTGACTTCACAAGGAAGATAATAACAAAGGCTTTGATCCTCATTGCTACAGCATTGGTCAAGTAGAACATTCGCTCATGAAGCCTGGCAAGGATTCCGGTGGGGAGACACAATTCTATCATCAGAGACTGTTATGCGTAAGTTAAATCAAGGTTCTATGAATGCCCCTCTTCATTGCCAGCAGCTTCAGCTGGCTTTGTAATTTAGGTGATTTCATTGGTTACCAGCCCTGTTCCAATTGGGATGTCGTGTTAAAATCAAGTCAAAGAGACAAAGAAAAGGAAGAAAGAGAGTTAAAAAAAGGTAAGTAAAAAGCAGTGAAGTTGGAGAGGCAACAGTTTAAACAACAGGGATAAGTGACAGAAATAAACGAGCAGAGAGAGACACACAGAGGAGATTCAGAACAGAGATTAAAATCTGCCAATTATTCTGACACTTTACCAAACTGGCTATTTTGCATGTATCAGTCTTGGCAATGAGCATTCACAATGGGCTCCAAACCGACCCTCGATATTTATCAAGGATTTCTAGATAGTGGTCAATAAATTTGACTATTTTCCCTTCCTATAAAGAGCGATAAAGGGCAATTATTATACTTTTACTCAATCTGAGATCAGCTAATGCAACAGAATTCAAGATTGAATTTAGGCCGTTTGTGGCTTGTATAGCAAGCTACATACTGCATAAACTCGATGATTCTTGAAATTTGTTCCATATTTAACTTTGGTCAATAATATTATATGCTAATAGGTTGTAAAATCATTGCATTATATATAGTAACATCCATAAAGCAGATTGCTGATTGCACTGCAAGACAAAGGTGGACTCTTTGTAGTGAACAAATCTTCTTTCAGCTTCTGCTATTTGACTCATGACACTACAATGCTAGTTAATCACCGTCTCCATCTCCTCTGGCAGCCATCTAACCATCTTCCATTCCAGCTGCATTTCACTCTCTCACCACTGCACTCTTCCATCTGGGCTTAGGCGTTCTTATTCTTCTTCCTGGAAATCCCATTTCCATCACTAATCTCATCACTTGCTCTCTCTGCAACATATGCCGTATCATTGCGATTTCTTGTCAGCTACTTTCTTCAATACTTCCACAATTTTCACCCTGCTTATGATTCATCTCAGTTAAACCAGTCTCTGATCCGGATAAGATGGCATGTATTGATGCCTGTCCCAAGGATGGATAAATGGGAAGGTTAAAACAAAAAGAAGGGTACATGGCTATGATATCAAACCATCCAAATTCCAATTGATGGTTATTAGAGAAAGCACATCTCCTGCACAAAATCTTCTACAGTGCAATTCTGGTCTCCCTCCTTTGGGAAGAATGTTGTGAAACTTGAAACAGTTCAGAAACCATTTACAAGATTGTTGCCAGGCTTGGAGGGTTTGAGCTATAGGGGGAGGCTGAATAGGCTGGGGCTGTTTTCCCTGGAGCATTGGAGGCTGAGGGTGACATTATAGAGGTTCATAAAATCATGCGAGACATGGATAGGGTAAATAGCCAAGATCTTTTCCCTGGATTGGGGGAATCCAGAACGAGAGGGCATACGTTTAGGGTGAGAGGGGCAAGGTTCAAAGGGACCTAAGGGGCAACTTTTGCCCACCAAGCTTTGTGCGTGTATGGAATGAGCTGCCAGAGGAAGTGGTGAAGGCTGGTATATTTAAAAGGCACCTGGATGAGTAGATGAATAAGAAGGGTTCAGAGGGATATGGGCAAAGTGCTAACAAATGGGTCAAGATTAATTTAGGATATCTGATCGGCATGATTGATTTGGACCGAAGGGTCTGTTTATGTGCTGTGCATCTCTATGAACCTATGACTCTTTAATAACAATTATTCAATTCCATCTAGGCTGCTGCTTTACTTGGCTAGGGTTCCTGCAAGGGTTCCCCAATCTACCCAATGTCGCAGTGTAACTTCAGAAGTAAATTGTCAGAGACGCAGAGAATCAATCATACAACCTTTGAACCATTTGTCTAGGTCTTCTGCATTGATCAGCAGTTTGGCAGAATTCAACAGAAATTCCAAGCAAATAATTTTAATTTTCCTGCTAAGGGAATGGTGAGAGTGATCATGGGATAGGGGTAGTGGGAGAGTGTGTTAATTGGTGAAGGGAGAGTTGGACCCTGGGTGACTGGGAGCTCAAAAAGGAGTAAATCACACAGGTAGAGGTAACTCTGACATCTAAATAGGGAGATTGGAGGGTCAAAAGGAATGGACACTTCCTAAGTGATGGACTCTGGGGATGAAGTGGACACATTACAGTCATGTAACGGGGATCAATGGAAATGGGGGGAGGCTGAAAGGTAATCATGGCCACAGGGGCAGTAACAGGAAAAGGACCATAAAAGGTTTTGTACATCACAGGTGGTTACTGTGAGTAAGGCAGATAGAAAGGATGTTGAAACTTTTCCACGCTCGACTGAAATTTGACTGTGCAATAATTCCATTGCATGCAAAGTCAGCTGTGTAGGTTACTGATTTCCTGTTCAAAGTGGAGGAAAATTTTAAGAATTTGAGGATTTGCTGGAAGTCTCCTGCCCATATTCAGGCATACAGTCCTCAGCTGGAACATTTGCTGGCTTTGTGACCACAGGTGGGGGTGGGGAGGTGGGGAAGTGGAGTGACCAGGCGCCTCTGGAGTACCTCGAGAGAAAGCTTCTGGGTGCCTTATAGGTATGGCTCCTCCTCACTGTGGGTGGGTGGTGGCTTTGATCTGAGAGGGTGAAGAACCTGGAGTGAGGTGAACATCCCTTGATCTCCTCTTGGCTTGTCATTGTTGCTAAGTACCACTTTCTGGAGCAATGGAGTACCCATCAATACACATACCTAACAGACACAATGTGCCTGAGTCCAGGGTCTCCATAGCATATGCCAACCACTGCACGGAACACCACTGATGATGATGGTGGACTCTCCAATCCTTTGATCCTGCTTACCAACAGTCTCCAACAAATCTGCCCGCTATTCCTGTAATAATCCACACATCTTGGCAAAGGTATTAATATCTGAGAAGCTGGGGTCACCTTCTACCTGGCACTGAGCGGGCACCTGTCTGTAACAGTCCCAGGACTGTCAGACATCTGGGCTATATCTCTCTTGTCGAGGAGTGTAGCGCTGGAAAAACACGGCCTGTCAAACAGCCTCCGATGAGCAAGAGAACATAAGCTCTTCATCAAGAATGAGGGGGTGGCCCAAGGGGATTGAGAGATAAATGGGAGGGGATTGGGGCTGGAGGATAAGTAGCTGGGAATGCGATAGGTAGATGAAGGTGGGGGGATAAAGGAGGTAAGTCTGAGAGGAGGGTGAAGCGGATAGGTGGGAAGGAACATGGACACTCGGACAGTTCAAGAGGGCAGTGTTGAGTTGGAAGGTTGGATCTGGGTTAAGGTAGGGGGAGGGGAAATGAGAAAACTGGTGAAATGCACATTGATCCCATGTGGTTGCAGGGTCCCAAGTCAGATGATGAGGTGTTCTTCCTCCAGGTGTTGGGTGACTAGAGTTTGGCAGTGGAGGTTGCCCAGGACTTGCATGTCCTTGACAAAGTGGGAGGGGAAGTTAAAGTGTTCGGCCACAGGGTTGTGGGGTTGTTTAGCACAGGTGTCCCAGAGATGTTCTCTGAAGCATTCTTCAAGTTGGCATTCTGTCTCCCCAATGTAGAAGAGACCACGTCAAGAACAATGGACACAGTAGATGACGTGTTTGGAAGACCACATTGAGAATAATAGATGCAGTAAATGATGGTGTGGAAGACCATTTCTTTCTTGACCAGCTATCGAGATGTGTCAATGATGTCCTCATTAGGTTGTGCTCCTGAGTTTAATGTATAAAGAGTGCCCAATAACTGGTGCAGGTGAAAATATTGCCAGTGCATCCACTGAGGCTTCAGTGGCTTCCTCCTCAGATCTGGAAGTGGATTTGAGGGTCTCTGGCACTGACATCTTCTTTGCTGGGTTTAACTAGTGCTTGCAGAAGAGAAAAGAGGGAATTAGTTGTCTAAGAGGAGTAAACAATGGAGCAGATTGTTCCTGTAGCAGTCTGTGTATCTTGGCAAACATATTAATAATTCATTCACACTAGTGGGACAACAGTCCAGCACAACACAAGGAAGCTTACTGGGATGATTGGCCATTGAGAGGTCCTTGTCCCACATGCGCAATCTGGTTGGATTAAGAATTTTCTCTTCATGAAAAATGTGGAGTTTTATGTCTGCTTCCATCTCCTGCTAAACTTAGTCCACTTGACTTGGTTGTGTGCCAGTTTTCTCTCTGACAACTCAAAGAGAGGGGTTGGGTATAGTAGAGGTAGATGGAAGAGTTAGTATTGATGCAGAAGGGGCTAGTGAATATCGCCAGTGAATGAGTCAAAAGCACTTAGGTTAGGAAGAATTAATAGTTTGAAAGGATGAGGTGGGTAAGTGACACTGAGTGGACATGATGCATGAATGACATAGTCCACGAGCCATGGTGTGTGCATTAGCTGAGCTAGAATAAGTGATGACCCTATGAATATAAGGTAACAGAGAGAAGAAAGTGGCACCTTTGCAGGACACTGAAACTAAATGACCTTCTTACTGCACTGCCTGAGACTGCACCAAGAGCACAATACTCACCTGAGTTTCAATTAGGGCCAAATAGTTGTGAAATATTGTGTTAATGTGAATTTAGGCACTTGACATTGCAGTAGGAGTTATTCTGAACATCAGCTGTGGATGTCTAGTGTTCACTACTCGGAATGAGCAGAAGCACAGGTTTACTCTATTTTTCTGAGGTCTCTGCTAAAAGTATGGTGATGGATTTGAATGATCCCAAATTGAAATTCTACGCATTCTTTGTTTCTCTGTTCAATTTAAGTAATGGAGATGAATAGTTTTGAACAAATTGCGCCTTTTTCGATTTATTTATTAAATCATTGAGAGAAACATGATTGATCCATTTTCCACAGATTATGAACTTGCTCTCATTTCACAGATCAAACAGTCATAATAGAAATATCTGTCACACCATACAAAGCTGGAAATCGCTCTATTATATTTAACTGCTGTTCTCACAATCTGTTGTGGTTAGCTTCAGCCAAACTGCTGTTGTTTTAGAGGCTGCACTCTAATTTTCCAGGTCTCTAATGATTGCTCCTGTTTTGTTGACACTTTAAGGCAATTAAATTCCAAAAGTAATGCAAATGAATGGGCACGGGAAACCTCTGCATAAACTTCTCTCTTAGGAGAAAGTGAGGACTGCAGATGCTGGAGATCAGAGTTGAAAAATGTGTTGTTGGAAAAGCGCAGCAGGTCAGGCAGCACCAAAGGAGCAGGAGAATCGACATTTTCTGAAGAAGAGCTTATGCCCGAAACGTCGATTCTCCTGCTCCTTTGATGCTGCCTGACCTGCTGCGCTTTTCCAGTAACACATTTTTTTCAGCATAAATTTCTCTCTTGACCATCAACAATCACTAGAAACCTCTGTGTAAATTTCTCTGAACATTTCCTATCCCAATACCTATCCAAAGGTTTTAACTGTTTTAACCATACCTGTCTCTGCCACTTTCTCTGGCCACGCATTCCATATATGCACCGCCTTATGTATGAAAAAGTTGCCTCTCAGATCCCTGTGAAATCTTTTCCCACTCTCCTTAAACTCATGCCCTGTAGTTTTGAACTTTGCTACCCTAAAGAATAGACCTTTGCTATTCAACTTAATTATGCCCCTCATGATTTAATAAACCTCTATAAGGTCACCCCTCAGCCTCCTACACTCAAATGAATGAAGTCCCAGCCTATCTGGCTTCTCCTTATAATTCAAACACTCCAGTCCCGGTAACATCCTTGTAATCTTTTCCAATACACAGTACTATTCTTCTTTTCTCTGTTGGTATTAAAATGTTCAACATTTTATGTGGACATTTTGAAGTAAAACTGGATTATGTTCTGAAATCATTACAAGGAACTGGGAGATATAACCTGCTTAGAGGTGACAAGAACTACAGTCAATATCATGAACTGTTACAAGTTATATCACACTCACTATTTTGTTTAAATGTATTTTGATATTTCCTCTTTACATAAGTAGATATGAAATTAAATTTCAAAGATGCATAAATGCTTGCACTGAAAAGAAGTGACAAACATTCAAAAATGATGGAATGATAATCATCCTGCGGGCAATAATTATATCGTCATTTATATTTGATAATTCCTACAGTCACCATTTAATTTTCAAACAAGATTATGATGCACTCCATGAAAAAAATCTTTCCATTCTGTTGATTGTGGTTGCAGAAATAATCATAGAATCATAGAATCCCTGCAGTGTGGAAACAGTCCTTTCAGCCCAACAAGTCCTCATCGACCCTCTGAAGACTATCCCACCTGCTACCCTATTACTCTACATTCACCCTGGCAACTTAGCATGGCCAATTAATTTTATTTTTTAACTTGCAGTCTTTTCTGGTGAAGAAGTTTATCGGTTCAGCATTCATTCCTTTGGAAGAGTGATTGAAAGGATGTGTCAAGATTGTATTTCCGAAACAATCTGTGTCTCCAAGAGTTCCAAAACAGCCATGCATGACTAATGACTGGACAATATGGACACCAACATAACAGACCTGAGATCATTCTATGCTTTATCCTTTTTGTCTTCAAAAATAGCCATGAGCAAACTATTTTATTTTCAGGAAGCTAATCGAGGCAGACTATTCTTCAATCGTGTGTGTGTGTGTGTGTGTGTGTGTTGGAGATATTTCGAGAAATAAACATTCATTGATTGTGTATGCGAGCCAAATATTGCATCCCTGTTGAATAAGTTCTGTTTTGAGAATAAACCTATAATAAGTTAAAAATCACAAAACACCAGGTTATAATCCAACAGGTTTAGTTGGAAGCACTAGCTTTCGGAGCGCTGCTCCTTCATCAGGTGATTGTCTGATGAAAGAGCGTCGCTCCAAAAGCTAGTGTTTCCAATTAAATCTGTTGGACTATAACCTGGTGTTTTGTGATTTTTAACTTTGTACACTCCAATCCAAAACTGGCATCTCCAAATCAAACCAATAATAGTGTTCATTAAGAAAACTGATTGACTAAATAATTTGCATACAACTTGATTTAGGTGAGGTATGTAACTGGTCACCTTGGTAACTGGAAAGGTTTTTTTTTGTTCCACGGAGTAGTGGGGCTGAGTGACAGTGCACTCCTCCAGCCTCAGTCGTAACAAGTGCAACTGGTTTCAGTTGAACACTTGCTCAGAACAAACCAATTGGTCAAGGGGCAACTGATAGAAGAGTTATTGGGCTATCTAAACTCATGATGGAAGTGAAAGAGAAGAATTTCATGAGTTTGCTGACGTTGATATCAGAGAACGTCCATAGTGTCAACAGGAAGAAGCTTATAGACTTTACAAGATTGGTGGTAATGGTTTCCAGGTATCATCATTAAAGATCAGTGTCCCTCAAATCAAAATTCTCAACAACAGAAATGGTATGGAGTGCAAAATATTTCTCCAGTAACATGACTGAGGACATGAAATTGTCTAATGTAGCAAAAAGATGACAAGAGAGAGAAATGAAGATGGATGACTAAATGCAAAATTGAAATAAAGAGTTTATGTACATCAACTCAAACAGATCAGCAAATTGAGAGTGAAGATTTGCTTGAAAACAATGGGAATGAATTGAAGCCGTACCAAAGTCCAAACATTAAGACATGGTCAAAAAGAAGAAATTACTTACTATGAACATCCAGGGTACTGGGAAAAAGTAAATGCCTATTCAAATCGAAAGGCAATTGCCTGGTCTAGAAGTCACTTTTACCGACCCTTTCAGTCCCCATTAGAAGCATTTTCCAATCTACTACTTTGACAGTTGTGTTATTCTTATTTCTCTCCACTATCATCAAGCCATTTTACACTACAAGCGCTATTGTTTAGATATATCTTTTGACTTAGCTCTCTTATCTGTCTGATTCTCTTGTCAGCAATAAATTAAGTAGCTGAGCTTCTGTATACTGGGTAACAAAGAAGTCTTGTGAGGAGTGTAAAGCTGCACTTGTTCTTTCTCTTCCCTTACCATTCCTTGCCTCTTTATTCAGGAGTATAGTAGTTGAAACATCACAAGATCATTATTTTAAGCATTTCATAGATTTGTGTATACATGTCTCCCTGTGTTTTCTTTCCACAATTAAATGGTTTGTTCTAGATACTGAAGAGCATGATCAATTTCTTACTTTCTTTTACAACAATCCACATGAATTCAGCTTCTTTCATAAAGTTAGTTATGTCCTTCTTGTCCTATTGCTATTAAGTTATCTCTCATTAGTAAAGTTACTCCACCATCTGCAATTATTTGGATGGCACTGCATGTTATTTGCTGCAGGGACCAAGTGTTATTAAAGCTTTTGCCAAATGTTTGCTACTGTGTGCACTATGATCAATTCTATGAGAACAACTTGTTAATTTGTTCCCCTAATGCATTCTTTTTCAAATAAGAATAGCACCTAATCATAGCTGTTGTGCATTATCAAATATCAGGTGAAGAACATTAACAGATAGCTACTACATGAGTATTGTGTAATTCTCAATCTATTAATAATAAATTACCCTATAGAATATGACTGTGGCAGATTTTGAATAGAAACATTCCACTGTGTTATAAACATGTTAATCATGTCTTTTATTTTGCAGTAAACTCACTTGATTTTAATTAATTTAGGTAAGTTAGTGTGCTGTGCTATGACTGTCAGTGTATAGAGTGGTGGAGAGCGGCAACTTGAATCCATCATAATGGGCAAAAACAATCAGTCTAATATCTATCTCACCCCAAGTTCAGTGGGCATTTATTATTGTGTTCATTTATTGATTTCTTCTTTTCTCACACTGCATTAATGTCCAAAAAATGGAAGTGGGAATCATAGAATCATTGAATGATACAGTGTCAGAAGCCCTTCCACCCACTGAGTCCGTACTGACATGTGAGAAACACCTGACCTTCAATCTAATTTCATTTGCCAGCACTTGCCTCATAGCCTTGAATATTCTGATGTGGCAAGAGCTTATCCAGGTAGTTTTTAAAGGATGTGAGTCAACGCTCCTCTTACACCTCCCAGCATTCCAAACCATCACTTCCTTCCCTAAACCACCTGCCCCTCACCTTGAACCTGTGCCTCCTCGTGATACAAACAAAGGACGATGGTTCAAACTTGGTTTTATTAAAGCACTTGCAAGTTGAAGAAAACAACTCTTACACAAATTAAGCTACCATTTTTCAAACAAGACTGATATAAAATAAACTATAAGAAATTCAACAAACATTTAACAATATGGGCAAAGTTTTAATCAAGTATCCACAGTTCTGATCACTGGCTGATTTCCCTGACATAAAGCAAGTGTAATGCACATCAATTTAGCAATGGCTAAGGTCCAACATTGGCTTCACAGTTTAAATTTAGGCATCACTGGCAGATACCTAAAGCATTCATTATATTTCCAAAGTTAAAAATCACACAACACCAGATTATAGTCCAACAGGTTGAATTGGAAGCACTAGCTTTCGGAGCACTGCTCCTACATCAAGTGGTGAAGGAGCAGAGCTCCAAAAACTAGTGCTTCCAATTCAACCTGCTGGACTATAACCTGGTATTGTGTGATGTTTAACTTTGTACACCCCAGTCCAACACTAGCATCTCCAAATTATATTTCCAAATTAGGCATATATTCTTGCTGAAGGAGTCTTTCCACAAATTAAGTTCTGTCATGAGTGGAGCTTATGTCAGCGTTCATTTTACTCTTAAGGGATGTGAGGATCACCAGCAAGCCCAACATTCGTTGCTCATGCCCAACTGCGCTTAAGGGGGTGGGGGGACATGCTGATGCACCATCACCTTGAATTACTGGCACAAATATCAAGCTTTAAATCACAGAGACATCCTCAGTCTTGGAAGGTGCGTATCAGGAAAGGGAGGCAGAAACTGGGCAGATGGAAGCTACGGTCGCTCTCCATCACGAGAAAAAACCTGATCATCAGGTGTGAGGCACTGTCATTGCTGTTATACGTGGCACAGGTCTGGCCTATTCCCAGAATCTGTGCCGCCGCAGTCACCCGGGCCATCTTCCAATTTATATGGAGATCAAAGATGGACTGGGTCCGAAGGGACTCGATGTATAAAGATCTGGGCAACGGGGGAGAAAACACAACCAATGCCACCCTCACCCTGATGGCCACATTTGTGTGTGGCTGCATCAAGCTGTGCGTGGATCGCCAGTACACAAACACCAAGTGTCACTATGTACTGTTCCCGTGTTCCCGGTGTTGCGAAGGATGGGCCTGGCCTCACTGCCGTGGAACGCTCCGAGTAGTTGGGAACAAGACTTTCATACACCTCCTTCTGGAATGTGCCTATGCAGAAGATGTCTGGAGAGGAATGCAGTGGTGTTTGTTGAGGTTCGTCCCGAGCAGCTCCGTGACGTGGGACTCTATGCTCTACAGTCTTTTTCCCAGGACGCACACCGAGACGAACATATGCCTAGAGGATCATCAACTCGGTCAAAGACGCTCTTTGGTCTGTCAGAAACCTGTTGACCTTCCAGCTGAAGGAGCTGACCCCGACTGAGTGTTGCGGACTGGCACATTCCAAGGTCCAGGACTATGTGTTGAGGGACGGGCTAAAGCTTGGGGCAGCTGCCCCCATGGCGCAGTGGGGAAAGATCACTGTGTAACATCTGCCTGCCTAAGAACAGGGGACCCATGCAGTAAGTTGGCTCTGCTGAAGCCTCAGCTAAATATATGGATGGCCAATGTACAGACCTGTACATATGAATGATTACTCGATCTCTGTGTGTAAAGAAATGGAATGTATACATATGTATGGCATGGAGAAAGTGAGGACTGCAGATGCTGGAGGTCAGAGCTGAAAAATGTGTGGCTGGAAAAGCGCAGCATGTCAGGCAGCATCCAAGGAGCAGGAGAATCGACATTTCGGGCATAAGTCCTTCTCCAGGAATTTTTCCTGATGAAGGGCTTATGTCCGAAACGTCGATTCCCCTGCTCCTCGGATGCTGCCTGATCTGCTGCGTTTTTCCAGCAACACATTTTTCAGTATGTATGGCATGGCCAATTGTACAGACCATCAAAATAATTTATGAATAAAGTATATTTTTGAAATAAAAAGAAGACGTGTACTACCTGCAGGATTTCCCCGGGGCAGGCTATTTCAATGTGACCTTCAGGACTGTGAAGCAGTGCGAGCAGCTCCTGAAGGTCTTCAAGGAGAAGGAAGGGGAACCTCTGTTCTCCATCTTGTGTGCGCTTCCTGCACAGAGGAGTCGGGTGGTTACGATTCATATGTACAACCCCCCGCCCCAGCAGCTGATGTCCTGACCTTCCTCAGAAGGTATGTCCAAGTTGAGGGAGAAAGCACCGATGTAATCGACCCTTTCGGGATCTGGACCAGCAAGCGGCAGGTCAGGGTAACCCTGAGGGTCGATGCCAGTGGGAACATCCTCCACCCACCCTCCGGCTTCGCAATCGGAGGGAGCAAAGGGTACCTGACGTATGCAGGGCAGCCGAAAGTGTGCCGAACCTGCGGGAGGTCAGGCCACATGGCGGCGGACTGTAAGGCCACTATCTGACGGAACTGCAAGAAGGAGGGTCACCTGACCAAGGAATGCAAAGAAGCCAAGAATATGTGCAAAGAGGTGGGCCACGTGTACAAAGCCTGCCCAAGACAAGGGGCTGCCACCTACGCACTGATGGCTGGAAGTGGCAATGTGAGCCATGGACCACAAAAGGCCAGCAAGGTATCACAAACCAGCAGGGAGATGGTGTCTGGGGGCACCCAGAAGCAAGGGCAGGCTGGGGCGGAACAGACAGCAGTCAGTGGGGAGGTGCAGCAGCCAGTCCAAGCTCCTACAGGACAGACAGAGGAAATGGAAGAGGAGCGAACCAAGAGGAGGAAGCAGAGGAGTGGATTCCTGTAAAAAACCAGGAAGAGGAAACCTGGCCAGGCCCCCAAAGTCACCCAGCAAAGGGGGAGACGACACCTGCACGAGGACGACACAGGCAGCTCTTCGGATGGTGAGGACAGGGGTAAGGAGGGATGTCACCAGAGGAAGAGACAGAGCACCGCGGGGAGAAAGGAGGGCAGCACCACCCAAACAGGAAACGATGAACGCTCTGAGGGGATGGGTAAAAACCACCCCCCCACCCGGTGAGAACCAGGAGATACTTACCGCCCCACAGCCCCAGGTAACTGGGAGCAGTGATCCTCTGACAGCCCCGCTTTCAGACAGAGAACGGGATTGTGCGAACCCTGGTCCCAACCCGAAGACACCAGAGCGGGGAAATGTCCGCAGTGTGGAGCCGGACAGCTACCTCAGCCCTGCGAGGATCCAGCAGTTCGCTTACACCATAGGAATGCAGAAAGCTACACCAGAGAGGCAAGACCAGCAGCAAATGGACACTGGTAACTGCATAAATGACGATAAACATTGCCAGTACTAATTTGCGTATCATTAAATCTGCTACGCGATGTGTTTCTACGAAGGCCTTCCTGGCCAAGGTTAAAGCCCATGTACTGTTTCTGCAGGAGTGTGGGATACCGCACCTCAGCAGCTACAGGAGATGGTCGAGCTTGTGGGCCCATGGGCCGTCAGTTTGGTCGGGGGGCAACGATAGCCGCGCCTCCGGCCTGGGTATCCTGTTGCGAGAAGGCAACTTCACCATCTCCGAGGTTAAGGAGGTGGTGGGCAGGCGCCTCCTCGTCGCTGATGTCATGTTTAGAAACGCTCCCCTGAGACTGATTAATGTGTACGCCCCAATGGGTAAGAGTGAACAGCTGGCCGTCCTGCAGCAGCTTCCACTGTTGCTGGCTACATCCAGGCCGGTCATCCTGGCTGGCGACTTCAACTGTATCATTGATACAGATGGATGATCCGGCGGGGGGGAACAGTAAAATGGACGCCGCGTCCAGAGTCCTGATGGAAACGGTCAAAGATGCCAAGCTGCACGACATCTTCAGCACCCCTGCAGATGGAGCGCAGCGTAGATACACCTGGTCACGGGCAGACGGGTCTATCCGCTCAAGGATAGATTACCTGTTTGTGCCCCAAACACTCTTAGTCAGATCCACTGACGTCAAGCCGGTGTTCTTCTCTGACCACTGCCTCCTGCTGGCTGACTGTCACCTACAGGACGAGCAGCAGGCTGGTAAGGGAATGTGGAAGCTGATCACAAAGCTGTTGACCCGGGATGCATTGAGGAGCTCAAGAGGGACTACGCAGGTTGGAGAACCGTGAAGCCCCTCGTTGAATCCGCAGCGGACTGGTGGGAAACAGTATATGGGAACATCAAGAGGTTCTTCATCCTCAAAGGTATTCAGGAGGCAAGAGAGAGGTTGAGAAAACTGTCCCAACTCGAGGAAAGTATGCAGAACCTGCTCCTGCTGCAGGCGATGGGGGTCAATGTCACAGAGGACCTCAAGGAGTGAAGGGCCAGCAAGCCTCGCTCTTTGCCTCGGAGGCCTCCAAGATAATCTTCCGGTCCAGGGTCCACTCGGTGGAGCAGGATGAGACAGGCTCACGTTTCTTCTTCCAGAAGGTGCACAAAGACAGCTCCGTGCTCAGCAGCCTGAAGGAAGAAGATGGCTCGGTAACGTCATCTCAGGCTGACGTCATGAGAATCAGCAAATCCTTCTATGCCAGTCTGTATGACTCGAAGCCAACCGACGGCGTGGCCTCCCAGTCGTTCCTGTCCTCAAACACGGAGGTCGTGGACGACAGAGTATGGGAGAGGCTGGACCAGCCATTATCTCTGGATGAACTGACCAAGGCCCTCGAGTCCTTTGAAAAGAATAAAACTCCCAGAAGTGTCAGCTTACCGGTCGAGCTCTATTCTGCTCTGTGGGACTTGATTGGCCAGGACCTGCTGGAGGTGTATGTCAGTATATTTCTGGCAGGTACCATGAGTGAATCCATGAGGAAAGGCATCATCACCCTCATCTACAAGTGGAAGGGGAGAGGGCGGAAATCGGAAATTGGAGACCAATCTCACTATTAAATGCAGATTACAACATCTTGGCAAAGGTAATCGCCAACCGGGTCAGGACTGCTCTGGGATCGGTGATCCACCCTGACCAAACCTGTGCTGTGCCGGGCAGGAAGGTCGCTGAGAGTCTCGCACACCTCGGGGATACGATCGCCTACGTGCAGGACAGAAGGTTGGACATCTGCCTCATCAGTCTGGATCAGGAGAAAGCCTTTGAAATAATATCACACACATATATGAGAGATGTTCTCTCCAAAATGTGTTTTGGGGAGGGAATCTGCAATTGGATCAGACTGCTCTACACCAACATTGTCAGTGCAGTCTCAATCAATGGGTGGGAATCAGATAGCTTCCCAGTCAGATCTGGAGTCAGGCAGGGCTGCCCTCTCTCTCCTGCCTTGTTTGTATGCTGCAAAGAGCCATTTGCTAAGTCCATCAGGAAGGATGTGAGCCTGAGAGGGGTGACTATTCCTGGCAGCAGGGGCCTACAAGTGAAGGCCTCAGTGTACGTGGATGATGTAACCGTTTTCTGCTTGGATCCGCTGTCCATGCACAGACTCTGTGACCAGTTCGAATGGGCCTTGGGGGCCAAGGTAAACCGAGGCAAGAGCGAGGCCATGCTCTTCGGGAACTGGGCCGACCAATCCTCCATCCCCTTCACTATCAGGACCGACCACCTGAAGGTGCTGGGTATTTGGTTCAGAGGGGCTGGAGCGGGCGCCAAGTCTTGGGAGAAGTGTATCAGGAAAGTGAGGCAGAAACTGGGCAGATGGAAGCTACAGTCGCTCTCATGGTGGGAAAAAACACCTGGTCATCAGGTGTGAGGTACTGTCATTGCTATTATACGTGTCACAGGTCTGGCTTATTCCCAGAACCTGTGCCGTCACAGTCACCCAGGCCATCTTCCATTTTACATGGAGATCAAAGATGGACCGGGTCCAAAGAGATTCAATGTACAAAGATCTGGGCAATGGGAGAAAAAACACAACCAATGCCACCCTCACCCTGATGGCCACCTTTGTGTATGGCTGCATCAAGCTGTGCATGGATCCCCAGTACACAAACACCAAGTGTCACTATGTATTGAGGTTCTACCTGTTCCCGGTGTTGCGAAGGATGGGCCTGGCCTCGCTGCTGCAGAACGCTCCGAGTAGTTGGAACGTTCCATATCACCTGTCCTTCGTGGAGAAGTTTATGAAGAAAAACACCTTTGACCAAAAGTCCATCAGGAAGTGGACAGCACGTAGTGTCCTTGAGACCCTTTGGGAAAAGGAGAGGGCGGATCCTGTCGAGCGGTTCCCTGAGCAGACTGTCAAAGTCATTTGGCAGAATGCCTCATCGCCAGGACTTTCCAACAAGCACCAAGACAGGGCTTGGCTGGTGGTGAGAAGGGCTCTGCCTGTGAGATCCTTTATGCACGCCTGGACTCTCAGCTGCACCACACTCTGCCCTCGAAGCGGCTGCGGAGAGGACGGGACTGTCACACACCTCCTTCTGGAATGTGCCTATGCAGAGGAAGTCTGGAGAGGAATGCAGTGGTGTTTGTTGAGGTTTGTCCCGAGCAGTTCCGTGCTCTACGGTGTTCCCCGGGACGCACACCGAGACAAACATGTGCCTGGAGGATCATCAACTCGGTCAAAGACGCTCTTTGGTCTGTCGGAAACCTGTTGACCTTCCAGCTGAAGGAGCTGTCCCCGACTGAGTGTTGCAGACGGGCACATTCCAAGGTCCAGGACTACGTGTTGAGGGACGTGCTGAAGCTTGGGGCAGCTGCTGCCAAGGCGCGGTGGGGAAAAACATTCATGTAATGTCTGCCTGCCAAAGAAGAACAGGAGGCCCACTCAGTAATTGGGCTCCGCTAAATATATGGATGGTAAATGTACACACCTGTATATAAGAATGATTAATTCCGATCTCTGTATGTAAAGAAATGGAATGTATACGTATGTATGGCATGACCAATTGTACAGACCATCAAAATAATTAATGAATCAAGTATATTTTTGATATTAAAAAAAATGCCCTGCCAGTGTGGCATTTGAATAGCTATGAGATGAGAAAATAAGATGCCCCCCCCCCCCCCCCCCCCAAAATAGACCTGGTGAAGCACATTTAAGGAGGCCCTTCAAGAAATAGACACCGCTCTGCTGGAGCAAAAGAGACTGCAGTGAATTGGGTCGGCAATAGAGTCTTGCTACCTATTGTCCCACACAGGTTGGGAGGTACTACATTTAGGGCAGCATGGTGGCTCTGTGGTCAGCATGCTGCCTCACAGCACCAGGGTCCTTGGTTCGATTCTAGCCTCGGGTGATTGCCTGTGTGGAGTTTGCGCATTCTTCCCATGTCTGCGTAGGTTTCCTCCGGGTGCTCCGGTTTTCTCCCACAGTCCAAAGATGTGCAGGTTGGTGAATTGGCCATGCTAAATTGCCCAGAGTGTTAGGTGCATTGGTTAGAGTGAAATGGGTCTGGGTGGGTTACTCTTCGAAGGGTCGGTGTGGACTGGTTGGGCCGGAGGGCCTGTTTCCACACTGTAGGGAATCTACTCTAAATAGGGAATCTAATCTAAGCCTTATCAACCTGAATATAATCATTGCTAATCAAAACAGACTCATTTTAACAAACTTGCTCCACATGGTGATACCAATAGTTCTCCTGAACAAAAACCCCACTTCATTTGAAACCTCCTGTCTCCCCAAATGAGAAATAACAGAATTCTCCTCCCCAGAGAAGCCTTCCAAAACCATGAGACCAATTCCAATTCACCCAAAACTTGAATTCAGTCTGAATGCTCCCAATTTCCAGGAGCTTCCTCAAAGTGTTATTCTACGCAATAACAGTCAGAACTCCAACTAAGATCTGCTGCACCTCTAATATTTTCCAAACCTGTTGTAAGTTCATTGACTTGAAGCTTTAACCTAGTTTTACTTCCCACAGATGCTGATGGTCCTGTTGACTTCTAATAGCATTTTATTTAATTTTGGTTTTCCAAAACACAATATCTTGTTCTGACAGTAGCAAAATAAATTACATGATTTTACTTCTGGTTACTTTTTAGTGTTGCAAACTGCAGAGAATGCCTGTGAAATTACTTCACTGAATGTTTATATGCATTTTTTCTTATAACGAACAAAATGCATAATTTGATGACAATGACATCCTTAATGTTCGTGTATTCTAAGGTCAATTTTCACTTTGAAGCAATAAGTTATGCATCAGCATCCTTCTATTTCCATAGATCTATAACATAATATTATTTTGCTTGTAATTTGCAGATCCAATTAACATGCTACAAAACTATGCCCTAAAGTCACTGAGATGAGTAGAGGACATAGATAGATTCTGCTGTTGTCCTATTGATTCTTGGGGTTTGATTAAGTCCATCCCATGCAAATCCATGATGACCTTCAGTGTGTTTACGTTTTAGAAGCTGTAATTAGGACCCAGGCAATGAATATTGAATACACAACAAAGTAAAACTTCAAATGTCCAATCTTGTGATTCACACTGTCCTTTAAGAAACAAATGACAAGAGACATAAATGCATTGAGTGGTAAGAATCTAAATAATCACACGTACACCATTAAAATTTAGCAGAATGCTATTGTTTAGGGGTTTACTAAATGCATGAAGGGCAGCAGCAGTTAATTTCCCTACATATTGGTTTTGTATCATTTCCTGGTATTAAATTCCTGGCATTTTTATTAAATAAGCTTGAAGAAGATTCCAGATTTTTTTTTGTAACACAGTGTTTTGAATCCTGACAAATATGTAAGTGGTTTGCCAGCAAATTAGATGTAGTGTAAAAGATCGCATCAGAAATTCAGTGCATTTGAGTTTAAGAATAAACCATTTAGAAATCCATGTACAACTGCCTGAGTAATCATTTTACTTTTTAATCAATGTGACTTTAGGCTAGAACATGCAATGATACTACTTTTTTTGGCAAGGCTGGCCAAGGTGAGATTCTACCTTCATATCACATTTATTCTCTGCTTAATCCTTCAGAGCCATATTTGTGGGAAAAGACACATCACGCTATTTTCCCTCTATTTCCATTGATAGTAGAATTTGACCTCAAACTTCTCCCTATGTTTGAAAAAAATACAGCAAAAATGTTGCCTATCTGTTTAAATCATTAAATAAAAATATTTTATAAATTTTTGCGGTCATGGGGATTTCTCCATTATGAAAAACCCAAGAGTTAAATACCTAACACAGTGACTTCATTATACACGTGAAAGAGAAAGATTATTGGTGTGATATAAAAACAACAAAACGAAGGTCAGATAGCATCTGTGGGGCAAAACAAAACTAACATTTCAGGTCAAGGCTCTTTCATGATGTTAAATTATTATAATTGCATTTAAAATACATTCTGGAATATGCATTCAGCAAAGCATTTAATCTAATTACCAACTGACAGTTACCCATTTTTTTACAGGACTGTATCTGGAGGTTGTTACTAATCCTTCCAGATCTTTTTTTTTCTCAAAAAGATGGAGAAGAGATATTCATGTGCTTTCTAATCCAAATCAGAAATGTCATGTGAAAATCCTACACCATCTCTGGAGAAAGAGATAGATATGCTTCATCAGATTTTGATTTACTTTCTTTAATCATGTTCATGGAAAAGTACCAAACCTCCTGGCCAATTTCCATATAAAGGAAAAGGAACATAGATATCAACAGCTTTGCATTTGTACAATACAGTGCTTTAGTAAATTTACAGTCAAATACTTGCAGGAAATATTCCAGCACACAAGGTCTCCTCTCAGCATTTATCAGATTTTAAAACCTCGGAACAGAGTTACTAGTCTCTAGATAGTTGATGGCAGACAAATCCACAAGACACATGTCAAGATCCCTCAAAGTTCCTAATGCACTGTGTGGGAATTGCTCAGGAAGTTTAAACTTCCAGGTGCAATTTCACTACAACTGGAACCTTTCAAATACTTTCAGATCTGATTCAGACTTGAAAAGGTCTGACTTACCTTTGTTTCACTCATGGGACATGGACGTTGCTGGTTGGACAACATTTATTGCTCATCCATAGATCCATAGATAAGGTGGGTGAACTTAAGACGTGGATCGGTACTTGGGACTACGATGTTGTGGCCATCACGGAAACGTGGATAGGAGAGGGACAGGAATGATTGTTGGAGGTTCCTGGTTATAAATGTTTCAGTAAGATTAGAGAGGGTGGTCAAAAAGGAGGGCGGTGACGTTGCTAATTAGAAATGGTATAACGGCTGCAGAAAGGCAGTTCGAGGGGTATCTGCCTCTGGAGGTAGTATGGGCTGAAGTCAGAAATAGGAAAGGAGCAGTCACCTTGTTGGGTGTTTACTATAGGCCCCCCAATAGCAGCAGTGATGTGGAGAAACAGATTGGGAAACAGATTTTGGAAAGGTGCAGAAGCCACAGGGTAGTAGTCATGGGCGATTTCAACTTCCCAAATATTGTTTGGAAGCTCTTTAGATCAAGAATATTGGACGGGGCGGTGTTTGTGCAATGTGTCCAGGAAGCTTTTCTAACTCAGTATTAGATTGTCCGACCAGAGGGGAAGCCATATTGGATTTGGTACTTGGTAACAAACCGGGACAAGTAATGGGCTTGTTAGTGGGTGAGCATTTTGGTGATGGTGACCACAACTCTGTGACTTTCACCTTGGTTATGGAGGGAGATAGGTGCGTGCAACAAGGCAGGTTTTACAACTGGGGGAAGGGTAAATACGATGCTGCAAGACAGGATCTGAGGAGCATAAATTGGGAGCATAGGCTGTCAGGGAAGGATTTCGTTGAAATGTGGAACTTTTTCAAGGAACAGATACGACGTGTCCTTGATATGTATGTATCTGTCAGGCAGGAAAGAGATGGTCGTGTGAGAGAACCTTGGTTGACGAGGGAGGTTGAATGTCTTGTAAGGAGGAAGAAGGAGGCTTACATAAGGTTGAGGAAACAAGGTTCAGACAGAGCGTTGGAGGTATACAGGATAGCCAGGAGGGAGCTGAAGAAAGCGATTAGGAGAGCTAAGAGAGGGCATGAAAAATCTTTGGCAGGTAGGATCAAGGATAACCCCAAGGCCTTTTATGCATCTGTGAGAAACGTGAGAACGACGAGAATGAGGGTAGGTCCGATCAAGGACTGTAGTGGGAGACTGTGTATTGAGTCGGAAGAGATAGGAGAGGTCTTGAATGGGTACTTTTCTTCAGTATTTCCAAATGAGAGGGACCGTATTGTTGAAGAGGAGAGTATGAAACGGACTGGTAAGCTAGAGGAGGTACTTGTTAGGAAGGAAGATGTGTTGGGCATTTTGAAAAACTTGAGGATAGACAAGTCCCCGGGCCTGACGGGATATATTCTAGGATTATGTGGGAAGCAAGAGAGGAAATTGCAGAACCGTTGGCAATGATCTTTTCGTCTTCACTGTCAATGGGGGTGGTTCCAGGGGACTGGAGAGTGGTGAATGTTGTGCCCCTGTTCAAAAACAAAGGGAATAGGGATAACCCCAGGAATTACAGGCCAGTTAGTCTTACTTCGGTGGTAAGCAAAGTAATGGAAAGGGTACTGAGGGATAGTATTTGTGAGTATCTGGAAAGACACTGCTTGATTAGAGACAGCCAGCACGGATTTGTGAGGGGTAGGTCTTGCCTTACAAGTGTTATTGAATTCTTTGAGGAGGTGACCAAGCATGTAGATGAGGGTAGAGCAGTGGATGTAGTCTACATGGATTTTAGTAAGGCATTTGATAAGTTTCCCCATGGTAGGCTTATGCGGAAAGTCAGGAGGCACCAGATAGTGGGAAGTTTGGCCAGTTGGATAGAGAACTGGCTAACCAGTCGAAGTCAGAGAGTGGTGGTAGATGGTAAATATTCAGCCTGGAGCCCAGTTACAAGTGGAGTTCTGCAGGGATTAGTTCTGGGTCCTCCGCTGTTTGTAAATTTTATTAATGACTTGGAAGAGGGAGTTGAAGGGTGAGTCAGTAAATTTGCGGACGATATGAAGATTGGTGGAGTTTTGGATAGTGAGGAGGGCTGTTGTTGGCTGCAAAGGGACTTAGACATGATGCAGAGCTGGGCTGAGGAGTGGCAGATGGAGTTCAACCCTGTTAAGTGTGAGGTTGTCCATTTTTGAAGGACAAGTAAGAATGCGGAATACAGGGTTAATGGTAGGGTTCTTAGTAAGGTGGAGGAGCAGAGGGATCTTGGGGTCTATGTTCATAGATCTTTGAAAGTTGCCACTCAGGTGGATAGAGCTTGTAAGAAGGCCTATGGTGTATTAGCGTTCATTAGCAGAGGGATTGAATTCAAGAGTTGTGAGGTGATGTTGCAGCTGTATAGGACTTTGGTTAGACCACATTTGGAGTACTGTGTGCAGTTCTGGTCGCCTCATTTTAGGAAAGATGTGGAAGCTTTGGAGAGGGTGCAGAGGAGATTTACCAGGATGTTGCCTGGAATGGAGAATAGGTCGTACGAGGATAGATTGAGAGTGCTAGGCCTTTTCTCATTGGAACAGCTAAGGATGAGGGGGGACTTGATAGAGGCTTATAAGATGATCAGGGGAATAGATAGAGTAGACAGTCAGAGACTTTTTCCCCGGGTACAACAGAGTGTTACAAGGGGACATAAATTTAAGGTGAAGAGTGGAAGGTAAGGGGGATGTCAGGGGTAGGTTCTTTTCCCAGAGAATGGTGGGGGAATGGAATGCACTGCCTGTGGGAGTGGCAGAGTCAGAATCATTGGTGACCTTTAAGCGGCAATTGGATAGGTACATGGATAGGTGCTTAAGCTAGGACAAATGTTCGGCACAACATCGTGGGCAGAAGGACCTGTTCTGTGCTGTATTGTTCTATGTTCTATGTTCCATGTTCTATGCCCTTGAGAAGGTGGTGGTGAGCTGCCTTCTTGAACTGTCTAAGTAATGTAGATTGACCCACTATGCCCTTAGGAAGGGGACTCCAGTACTTTGAGCCAGCTACAGTAAATGAACACTGATATATTACTAAGTCAAGATGGTGAGTGAATTGGAGGGGAACTTGCAGGTGCTGGTGTTCCCATATATCAGTTTCCCTTGTACATCTAGATTAGAGTTGTTGTGGGTTTGGAAGGTACTTCCTAAGGATCTTTAATGAATTTCTACAGTGCATCTGGTAAATAGCACATGCTGTTGCTATTGAGTATCGGCGGTGGAGGGAGTGGATGCTTGTAGATGTAACGCCAATCAAGCGTGCTACTTTGTCCTGGATGGCGTCAAGCTTCTTGAGGGTTGTTAGCGCTGCATCCATCCAGGGAAGTGGGGAGTACTTCACCACTCCTGACTCGTCCTTGCAGATGGCGAACAGATTTGAGGAGTCAGGAGGTGAGTTACTCGCCATAATATTCCTAGCCTCTGACCTGTTCTTATTGCCCCTGTGTTAACATGGTGAGTCCAGTTGAGTTTCTGATCAATGGTGACTCCTAAGATGTCGATAGTAGGGGATTCAGTGATGATATCACCATTGATTGTCAAGGGTATGTGGTTAGATAATCTCTTATTTGACGGGAAATATTGGTTAACCAGGAAATATAGAACTGATCAAAAAAAAGTGCCTAACTCTTGGTCTAATTCCTGGGCATGTAGTAATGGAATTTGTCTCCCATCCTGATTCTTACCTCTGGCATGAAAATCCAATCCAGGAGACAGAATATGAACAAATAGTTTGCTTTTTAAACAGGGAGTGGTGAATTTGTGAAACTGGGTGTTCAGGAAACTACTGGAGGAAGATAATATTGGAAATTGTTAGAAATGTTGAAAAGTTACAGAGAGAAGGTAACTACGGCACACAGGACCTGGGTTCAATTCCACCTTTGGGCAACTGTCTGTGTGGAGTTTGCACATTCTCTCCATGGGTTTCCTCTGGGTACTTTGGTTTCTTCCCACATTCCAAAGTTGTGTAGCTTTGGTGGATTGCTTCTGCTGAATTGCCCATAGTGTCTAGGGATATGTGGGTTGGCCATGGGTAATGCGGGGCTACAGGGATAAAGTGGGACAGGGTAGGATGCTCTACAAGGGATGGAATTATTTGTCTAATTCCACACTGTAGGATCCTGTGATTTTTACTGTATGGGGTGAATGATGCTATATAGAAGCAGGAGGATGAGGATATAGCATGGAAAATTGGTGAAAGATGCTGTAGGTGCCAAGTGAGTAAGGGATAGGTCGATGGCTGTGGGCATAGGGTGACAAGTAGACAGGTGGGTTTGAAGAGCAGCCAGGTCTGACTGAGGGGGTTAGATAGGTGAGGTTGTGTCAGAGGAGGGTAACGGGCAGTAGAAATGGGTTGGGGATGTGGTTGGATAGGGTAGTTGGGGTTAGCAGTGGGCAGAGGAATGAAACGTATAGTCTAGTGAGGAATTGTGGGGGTTTGGGGGACATGGTATGGTTGTATAGTTGACCAGGAATAAGACAGTTTTTATATATCTAGTATTTCCTAATTTACTATGTTTCATTGCCAGTCTGCTGGGAGATAGGATTTTCCCACCAGGAGTCCCCAATTTCTGTCAGATTTCAAACAGTGTGGGCCTGAGACAAAACTATGGTGTAATAGCCCAGGAGCAAGCCACCTCAACAGAGTTTTTTTTTAAACAAGACCCATTGACTTTTACAGGGCAGCGACAAGTCTGAGTCACAATTTCTAACCTTTTGACTGGAGAAGTAAGCTTTCTAAGCACTCTGGAAGGAGCCTTGTTGAATCTTTAGAATTCAGTGCTCAGATAAATAGATTCTTTTTTTTTAAATTAAGGGTCAAAGGGATAATGCAAGAAAATGGTGTTTATGTGGGAGATCAACTATACACTCAATGAATAGTAAAGATGGATTGAAGAGCTGAATGGCCTACCCTCCTTTTTTTTATGTTCTTATGTTCAAAGTGCCAAGTCTGAACTTAACTTATGTGTCCAAAACTCTCTAGTAGCAAAATTTTAGGATGCGTAGCTTTTCCTACGCTTTCCAAAAAGTATACTTGTATTAAATCTTGTCTTCCAGTATTGAGAGATTTTCTATGTTGCTCAGCTCATTGTGGATCTCAAAGTGATTCTATCATTCTTTGAGGAATGTCTCTACTCAAATTCAGATTTTTGTTCCTTTTCTTGGGTACGCAGAAATGGAAAAATTCTGGGCCTCACGAACACAACAAATAAAAATAGTTGCCCAAACAGCAGGCTGGATTGAAAATTGGGACAGGCATCATGCGAACACCCAAGTGGGATGTCCTGCGCAGCAGTGGCATTGGCACAAAAACCTATTTTGGAGTTCCAGCACTGTGTTCAAAATTTAAAAGGCGAAAATATAAAACATTTCTCCTGTCCTCACTCTTCACCTACTTACTCCCCATGCCCCACCCTTACTAACCTATGCGACCAATTCCCCTGGACCCCCTCCAGACATTTTAGTGTTCCTATGCCAATTTATAGTCAATTCATGCCAACTCATGCTCATCACCTATCACAATTTGCACTTGCCATGACTACTCACTGACTTCAGGACTCATGTACAGATCAAAAAAATGCTCCTAAAGGAAATTAAGAATATTCCAGACTTTACTGTGTTGAGAAAAAAAATACTTTCATTCAGAAATCACAAACACAACATTGAAATTCCTTCATTTCAATAAAACCTTAGAAACACAAGCATACATTGAAGTTCAATCAGATTTGCATAATACAATGTAAAAGTCCAAAATCTGGCAATATAGATGTCAATCAAACTGCAAGTTATAAGGCTGAGATAGTAAATCCTTGGGAAATCAATCATTTTGTAATGGAGATTCCCAGGCTAATGTCAACAGACAGATTGAAATAAAAAGTATTTTGTGTGCTCCTCAGAGCTTTGATCAAACATTAAAATGCCTCGAGTTTTAATTTCTAGAGATCTTAACATGTCCTATTGACAACTTGACTGTTCTTTTGCATTTTTGACAATTAGACAGTTCCAATGATTTTGTTCACTTCCAGTATAAGGCATTGGTGCTTTGGTCAGTTTGCAAAGGGATAAACTTACCATTCCCAAAGGGTGCCTTACCTCCACCAAAGGACAGTTTGCCTCTTCCAAAGGTGTCCCAGGACCAGATCCAAAGGGATACCTTTGTTCTGCTATCTAAAATAATCTATAAGATTCACCCTTGCTCTTATCTGTTTTAATCTGCACAATTCAGATTTCTGATACTTATCTCACCAAGATCACATAGGAGTGGAGACAATTGGTGACTTAAATGGCCAGCTACTTTCATAAAATGCACATGTATGAATCCTGAGCCAATTGATTCTGGCTCTTTTTGGATTTCCAAGAAGTCTGCTATTTTTAGCACATTCCACAATGAGAAAATCTGGAGTTACATATTTGATTACTTACAGTGTGGAAATAGGCCCTTTGGCCCAACAAGTCCACACCAAAGAGCAACCCACCCAGACCCATTCCCCTTCACCTAACACTTTAGCATGGCCAATTCACCTAATGTGCACATTCTTGGACTGTGGGAGGAAACCCATGCAGACATAGGGAGAATGTGCAAACTCCACACAGACAGTTGTTTGAGGCGGGAATTGAACCCGGGTCTCTGGCACTGTGAGGCAGCAGTGCTAACCATTGTGTCACCACGCCGCCCAGTCTATAGCACAAAAACATAATGCAATTAAATGCATTTCTTTTTGAAATCATGAAAACTCATTAAAAACTGCTTTAGATGAGAAAACACTTCACTCCCTGTCCCTGGAGTATCAGTTATTTGCAGTCACATTTCGGTTTTAATTTGCTTTTTACCTTATGGTCCCCACAATATCAGCTTCAATCTTGGGTTACATTGCTTCATTTATTTTATGTGAAGTCTTCTTTTAAAAGAACAAAATTTCCAATACTACCTGTCTTGCATGTTTTTTATTGGATTTTCTATCCTGTTTAAGGCTTGCTCATCAAAAGCCTTACTGTTATTTTGTTATCCAACTTTAAGTTTGCAGTTGGTGGATCAGGACTTTCTTTACACACAGCCATACCTATTTGGTGCTTTCTGAAGGCTTTTATAAGTTGATTTTCTGACTTTATATGCCTGGTGGTATATGCCTTTATATGCCACTTCAACTTTGAAGTAGTTTTGGAGTTCTTTGAACTTCTTACTGAGTTCTGCAGAGTCTAAATCACTTTTTCAGGTCTGACCTTTCAGTTTTCTTTAGAGTCTTTTTCCTGATTCCTTCATAGCTACCAGAATATTTGCACTGCCACTCGATGTGTTGTATCCTAATCCAGCACTCCCTGGTGCTGCAATCACCACAGTATTGCCAGTGTTACCTATAATGGATCTCTGTGTATTCCATTATACAAACTGCATGTACAGGGAGCAACATATATTTATGCATAGGATCTATACTTTACAGACAGAAACATCGAGTGCATGTTCTATACCAATTTCAACACAACAAAGGAGGTTACAATCATTTTCTGATACATTTTGTGGGGTAGTTAACTGGTACATTCTCGATTGTAACCAATCAGCACTCTTCTCACATCAAGCCTAAATGCTGGATTTTGTCTCAAATTAGTATTCTTGAAAATTGTTCTGATGATTGCAAGGTAAAAATACTTTGACAGTGTATGTATTTTCTGAGCAAACAGATGTTTGTGCATTGAATATACTTGGTAGTTTTGATGGCATAAAAGGTGTTCTGAATACCTCAATCACGAGCCAGAGCAGTAATTTGTTTGTATGTGATCTGCAATGATTTAGATCCTGACACATGACCTTCTGTAGTTCGGCAAATTCTCTGATTTGGCAATAGCCAAGTACTGAAGCTGTAGAATTCAGAAGGTCCAATAACTATTTGCTTAACCAGATTGGGAGAGACTACCAAGCTTTGGAAAAGGTGAGGTAAAATTGCCATATTCTTACTAGACCATAGAGCTGCTCTCTCATTAAAAATACAAAGCTGCTGGTGGTTTAATCTGAGGAACACCATGCCTCAGGCGAATGGAGAGGTTGAGAAGTTGGTACCTTCATGGTAAGCTCAGCAATGTTGCCACATTGTTGGCAACACAATACATTAAACCAGCCAGCCAACTGAGCTCAATGATTCACCCATAATAACCAGTTTTTTACACATTAAGGAACTACACCCAGTATTACAGAATCATGACTAACTTAGTTGAAACCATGATGCTTCTCTCTCTCTCTCTCTGGTTCTCTCTCACATAATCTCTTACATCATCACAAAGAGAGGTATTACCCAAACTGTTTCAGACATTATCCCTTTCAAACTCTTAAACTACAATTAGTACTCCAGATGGGACTGAACCAATTCAATATCATTAATGGACCCTTGGATTTACCTTCTGTCTATGCATTTGGTTGCTTGGAAAATAAAACATGGGGGTTTGAGTTTTGGTTAAACAGATTCTTGCTGGAAAAAGCCTTGCACAGAAACATCCACCAAACTCAAATTAGAACGTGACTTCCCAAATGGTTGACTTTAAATCTATTTTTTCACACTAGGAGGACATGAAAGCACTGGAAAGGAGACAGACGAAACTTCCAAGCATGCTGTGAGTGATTCAGATTACAGTTCAGGAATAGACAAGAGAAACTGTGATTGTCCTCCTTACGGTAAGTAGTCACACAACGCCAGGTTATAGTCCAACAGGTTTATTTGAAATCACAAGCTTTCAGAGCACTGGTCCTTCATCAGTGGAATTACTGTGTTGAAGATTTACCAAATGATTTGTGAACTTTCATAAACCTTTGACAGAAGAGTTTAAACATAATGCCAAAGAAAACAAATCAAGAAACATGTCACAGGAACAGAATTAAAAAATAAATTGATAAATTATTTTTTGTTGTCTGTCTAACATTAACCCCTGCATACAAACCTAGCATTCTATTGATCATTCTGACAATTTGATTTCAGGAGTCAATTTCTATCAGTCACACATCATTCCCCCAACATGCGCATATTTTTGAGTATGGTAGTTCAGACAATTAAATGAAGCTATTGAAATATCATAGCCTGGGAATATTCAATCAGTTCCACATACAGTTATTGGTTTGAACAGCAAAATAAAAGTAAACTGAACAACTTCCCTTTAGACCCATCCTTCAGTTATCACACTACTCACTGACAATTGCTCAATTTATATAACAAATATGGAAGCTTAATAAATGTCACATTTTCTGAGGAGTTTCTTTTCTCTAAATATTGAAGCAACACTATCTTTCAAAACCTTTCCTGATATTCATGAGCTAAAATGAACTTGAAGCAGCTGATAACTATTCCTCCTCTCTCATGACACACAGCAAAGACAGTGACCTAACAAAGACATAAAAGAAACATAATGAGCAATAACAGATTTTGAAATATTATTTCCCCTACTGGGACAATTCAAATTGACTTTCTGTGAAGTTTAATTTCTTTACATCAAGGAGCACTCTGTATCATCACCATTTGCATTTAATTACTATATTTGAAAATTCTTGAATAAGCACTGTTGTCTTGCTTAAATCCAATGGCAGAGACTACTATTATCCCAACCTCTGGGACAGAAACACCAGGTTCAAGTTTCATTCAAAGACATGGAAAGTGTGGCATAAGATGGCCAAACAGGTTAATAACCAACCTGTAAATTGTTCCAATGCTCCTATGGCAGGCAGTAAGGGTGGGAGAGTTTTCTGGTCAGGCAGAACTATATGGTAGTTGTGGCACAATGGTCTCCCCATATTAATAGAATCAATGGACAGGTTCTTGTCATAACCAAATGTCATCCTTGTTCCAAAGGATTATCACACACAAAGAGAGCGGTTATTGGAATATACCAGATGTATCAGTAACTTACTGCTTTAAAGAATTATCCTTAAATATACAATCTATCTCATTCTTAAAGGAAATTTATTACAGACATTCCATCTCAGTTGCATGTTGAATGCAAACACTATCACAGGTACCAAGGACTGCATCTTGAGATTTAATAATGATTATATGAAGGAGATATCTACTATGTAGAATTGACAGTAGTTTCCCTACTATGTTGGCATAGTATGCTCCTATTATTTACATTGCTATGTTACTATCTTTGTCTACAATGTAGTATCACTTTCAATATACTGAAATTTTCAGCTTTCAATAGCTGGATCTAGTAATGGAACTTAAGTCTTGGTAGCAGTGTGTATAATGAAAAATACAATAATAGCTGTAATGAGCAGCCAGCCAGAGGCCTTTCAAGTCTTTGTAACCTGTCGCTCAGTCCAAACCAGTAGAGCTTTCAGTACACTATTGTACACTAATGGAAGAGTGCCCAACTTTAGACTGTGGGAAATGAAAATTGCTTCATGCATTTTATCTTATAAGGTTAACATACCTGTAATCAGCAGAAGGCGATAAAAAACCTATGTTTAAAAATCACATGCAGTTTTGATCCTGAATGTACTCACCGAACCTTACTGTTTATTCCCCAAGTACTTCAAAAGGTCAAGGAAAGGATGAAAAATAAGGAATGGTGCTTTTAGGTATGAAAGTTCAGAAGATGTTTGTCCACTTTCTTCAGAGGAACAGCATTTTTACTTTGATGATTTAGAGAACATTTTGAGTTTATAGTCTGCTGTTAGGTACACTTCAAAGCATTCCAGCCTGGAGTTAGCACAAGGAAGGCTTACATGGTTTCGGGATCCTTGATCATGCACTATAACTGATGCAGGTCAGAGAGCATTGTCAATATTCAATCTACATGTTTTCTGTGCAAATGAACCATCATCTATATTCCCACATTGACAGAAGTGGCCATCACATTTCAAAGGTACAATGGCAGATTTTGCAATCACACTGACAAAAGGGAAGATTCTTTATGTTCCCCTATAGAGCTGCAGAACTAAAGGATATTTTTGAGACATTTATGCCTGATAAAAATTACTATGATTCAGCAAAAATTGCTTGAAGAAGTCAATTCACTCCCAAGAAAAACATGCAATTGTCTTCTGATGCACTAAATGGGATACAAATTATGCAGTTGAATGGAAATGTCAACTACAAGAAGGCACAGGTTCAAGGCAAGAAGGAGTAAGTTTAAGGGAGAAATGCAGGGAAAGGTTTTCACACAGAGGGTGTTGGGTGCCTAGAATGCACTACCAGTGGAGCTGATGGAAGCAGGCGAGTTAGCAATATTTAATGCATAACTTGATGGACACATGAACAAGAGGCAAACAAAGGGTTAGAAACCATGCATGGGCATTAGGCAGCAGGTCTAAGGATTAGGAGTCGGTGCAGGCTTGGTGGACCACTGTTCCTGAGCTTTACTGTATTGTATTGCCTCAATATTGCATACAATTGAGGTGACTAGCAGCCACATGTGACTTTAGTGATATTGAATATGTCAAAACAGAAAAAGTATGGATCATCACAGGTTGTATCTCTGGAACAATATTCAAGAAGAACTCTGAAAAATTGTCAGAGCTTTTCAAACTGCCATGATCACTGTCACTTCCAGAGGTGCAGAGGTTCAGGCTGCCAACAGCGACTATCACTCCTAGTTCAACTTCTGTTAGCACTGTTTATCCCTCATGCAGTGGGAAAGGATTGCAAAGTAATAGCAGCAGACCCACAGTTGTGGCTTGTCCAGGTCGTGTTTCTGTGGCCATGAGCATCCACACCAGTCTGAAAGTCCTGCTGCTGACAAAGCCTGTGGAAAGCTTGATCACTTTGTTTGTGTTTATCATTAATCAGCAAATCAATTACTCACACCAATACCACCAGAAAAGTGCCGCAAATGCATACCACAATAAAAGGGTGACAGAATGTAGGCCTGTATAGAGGCAGATGACACTGAATGCAATTTTGTGTATTGATACAACAACTTGTCATGAATAGCAGTGACGACTGGCTGTTTTAGAGGCAGATGCTCTCATGGATACAAGAGCATCTGTCAATCTCCTGGGAGACAAATGCTCAGAAACTTAAGGTTACATCATTCTGAGCAAACCCTGGCATACCAAGGATTTCCCCTACAACTGTTCAAAACATTGAAAGTTTTTGTGACTCGTGAAACACCACTCTCATTCAAAATCAAAAGAATGAATACTGTATTCTAAAGCATATCTGGAGAATGTGGCACACCTATCAGTGTGCCCACAATAGCTTATTTGTATATGATTGCAGTCACAAATGTGATTCCTACAAATACCAACAATATTCTCAAATTATCTGCTGATAACATTACTGACATTGAGAAACTACATATAAGATCCTGACATGCATTAATGTTGATGAATACCATTTCAGTATAAAACAGAGAAAGACCTTCAGCACCTACATGAGTTTGATGTTACTGAGAAAGCTGTCCATAAGGCCATCCATTACCTCTCACTAGTACAAGTCATCAAGAAATCCAAGAGTGAGAGCCATTTGTATCAACACCAAACCAAGCTGTGCAGCAGGAAAGACACGTCACACTAATAATCGATGCTATTGTAGAGAAAAGGAACAGTGAAAAGCATTTTCCAAAACTTGACCTCAATGTATGCTGCCATCAAATGTAGATTGCTGAATTATCAAAGTATCTTACAGCATTAATGTTATGTTCTTCAACACAAGAAGCTCAACTCTGATGTCAATTCAGCAGCTAAGTCTTTTCAGTGTTTGCTTCAATAAGCAGTTCAAAAACTTGAAGACAGGCTAAATATCAAAAATGACATTTCCATCTCATTTAGGATAGTTGCAATGAGAGTGAACTCAAGGCATTCCCACACGCATGTCTCCAATGCTCAGAATGTGACTTCACCTTGAACGAAGACGAGGAAAGCAGAAGAAATGTTTAAGTCCTATGTTCAGAGGCGAAGGGGTGTGTCCTGATCAGTGGAAATATGAAGTTATTGAAGCAAGGGATCATCACATTCTTGGCCTTGCTGTAATATCTGACTCCCCTGCATGATTTATCCAAAGAAACCACTAAGTGGGAGTGGGCTACATCACAAGAACAGACTGTATGCCAGATTACACAATTGTCAGCAAGCTGCACAAATGTCTATTGTGACCCTGATGAAACCATATTGCTCATCATGGATGCAAGCCCAGTTGGCTTAGATACAATTCACATACATAAAGGCAAGAGAGATAACAAATCAATTGTTGCAATGGCAGGTTATGAAGACCTGCAAGAGCAAGTTTATTTGCAAACAGAGAGGAGCATTCTCAATTACCAAGCTTATCTTACACATTCATCTCTACTTGTGAAGAGGTGAGTTAGACGTAATAAACTTGTGGAGATCATTTAGAAAACTTGGTCAATAATCCATGTTGTAACCCATGCACTTAAATAGAGCATTACATATTCAAATTACAAAAGTTGCATGAAAGAATAAAAAGAGAGTTGAGCATCACGCAGGCAAGCCTGATGTTTTGTTCCATTGGTTGCTAATAGAATCGCAGAATTGTACATCATGAAAACAGACCTTTCAGTCCAACACATCCATGCCAATCAAATGTCCTGAATTAATCAGTTCCATTTGCCAGCATTTGGCCCATATCCCTCTAGGCCTTTCCTACTCAAGTATCCATCCAGATGTTTTTAAATGTTGTAATTGTACCAGTCTCCACCATTTCCACATCTTTCCTGTAGCAGGGAGACCAGAATTGAACATGGGTATTCCAAGGGTGGCATAACCAATGGCCTGGACAGCCACAACATGAACTCCCAACTCCCATACTCAATGCACTGACCATTAAAGCCAAGGGTGCCAAACGCCTTCTTCACTATCCTGTCTATCTGTGACTCCACCTTCAATGAACCAAGAACCTGCACCCCAAGGTCGCTTTGTTTGGTAACAGTACCATTGTGTGTATAAGCCCTACTCTGATTTGTCTTACCAAAATGCAGTACCTCACATTTATACAAATTAAACTCTGTCTGCCACTCTTCAGCCCATTGGCCCATCTGATCAAGATCCCATTGTACTCTGAGGTAACCTTCTTCATTGTCCACTACATCTCTAATTTTTGTGTCATCTGCAAACTTACTAAGTATACCTCCTACGTTCACATCCAAATCATTTATATAAATGATGAAAAGTGGTGGACCCAGCACTGATCCTTGTGGCACTCTACTGATCACAGTCTGAAAAACAACCCTCCACCACCACCCTCTGTCTTCTACCTTTGAGGCAGTTCTGTATCCAAATGCCTAGTTCTCCTTGTATTCTATGAGATCTAACCTGGCTAACCAGTCTACCATGCAGAAACTTGTCAAAAGCCTTGCTGAAGTCTTTATGGACAATGTCCACTACTCTGCCTTCATCAATTTTCTCTGTCACTTCTTCAAAAATACTTAATCAAGTTAGTGAGACACAATTTCCCATGCACAAGTCCACATTGACTATCCCTAATCAGTCGTTGCCTTTTCAAATTCATGTAAATCCTACCCCTCAGAATCTACTCCAACAACTTGCCCACCACTTGCATCAGGCTCACTGGTCTACAGTTTCCTGGCTTTTCATTACCTGGCTTTCTTAAACAATGGCATCACATTAGCCACACCCCAGTCCTCCAAAACCTCAACTGTGGCTATCAATCATATAAAAAGTAAAGGGCTCAGCAATCACTTACTGAGATTCCCACAAAGTCTTGGGATACACCCAATCAGGTTCTGGGGACTTATTCACCTTTATGCATTTTAAGATTTTCAGCACCTTATCCTCTGTAATATGGACACTTTTCAAGAAATCACTGTTTATTCTCTAAGTTCTCTATCTTCCATATCCTTCTCTGCAGTAAATACTGACACAAAATACTCCTCTAGTATTTCATTCATCTCCTGTGTCTACACATAGTCAGCCTTGTTGATCTTAGAGGGGCCCTAATCTCTCCTTAGTTACTCTCTTTCCCTTCATGTATTTATAGAATCTCTCAGGATTCTCCTTAGCCCTATTTGCCAAGGTTATCCCATGTCTCCTTTTTGCCCTCCTGATTTCACTCTTAACTATACTCCTACTGCCCTTAAACACTTCAAGGGATTCACTAAATCCCAGCTGTCTATACCTGCCACATGCCTCCTTCCTCTTCTTGACCGAAGCATCAATTTCTCTAATCATCTAGCATTCCCTATACCTACCAGTCTTGCCCTCCACCCTAACAGGAACATCCAGCCTCTGTGCTCTCATTATCCTATTTTTGAAGGATTTCCAATTTCCAACCACTCCTTCACCTGCAAGTAGCCTCTCCCAATCAGCTTTGGAAAGTTCTTGCTTAATACCATCAAAATTGGCCTTACTCCAATTTAGAACTTTAACTTTTCGATCAGGCCTATCTTTCTCAATCACTATTTTAAAACTAATAGAATTATGGTCACTGGCCTCAAAGTGCTCCCCCACTGACATCTCAGTCATTTGCAATTTCCCAAGTTTTGCACCTTCTCTAGTAGGTACATACACACACTGAATAAGAACATTTTCTTGTACACACTTAACAAATTCTTCATCATCCAAGCCCTTAGCACTATGGTAGTCCCAGTCTATGTCTGGAAAGTTAAAATCCTCCACTATTATAACCCTATCATTCTTAGATATCTGGACATCTCCTTACAAATTTGCTTCTCAATTTCCCACTGACTATTGGGAGGCCCTTTAGTGCAATCCCAATAAGGTAATCATCCCTTTCTTATTTCTCAGTTTCACTCTAATAAATTCTCTGGATGTTTTTAGAGTAGATTACTTACAGTGTGGAAACAGGCCTTTCGGCCCAACAAGTCCACACCGACCCACAGAAGTGCAACCCACCCATACCCCTACATTTACCCCTTCACCTAACACTACAGGCAATTTAGCTTGGCCAAGTCACCTGACCTGCGCATCTTTAGACTGTGGGAAGAAACCGGAGCACACAGAGGAAACCCACGCAGACACAGGGAGAATGTGCAAACTCCACACAGACAATCACCTGAGGTGGGAATTGAACCCGGGTCTCTGGCGCTGTGAGGCAGCAGTGCTAACCACTGTGCCACCTTGCACCCATATTCCCAGGAATATCCTACCTAAGGATAGCTAGAATGTTATCCCTAACCACTCCCTCTTTTCTCTTGCCCCTCTTTCAATTCTTCCTATAGAATCTATACCCAGTCTTGGTCTTCCCGTGCCATGTCTCTGTAATCACAATGATATCCCAGTCCCATGTTCTCAACCATTCTCCAAGGTCATCTGCCTTACCTGTCAAGGCCTCTTGCATTGAAATAAATGCAGCTTAATTTTTTTATCTTACCTCTGTCTGTGCCTTGCTCTTGCCTGTCTTGACTATTTGACTCGCTCCTCTTCTCAACTGTACCAGTCTCAGACTGATCTCTTTTCTCACTATGTTTGCAACCCCTTCCCCACCTCCCCAAAACCTTTTTGGTTTAAAGTCTCCTGAGTAGCACTAGCAAATGTCCCCACCAGGATATTGGTCTCCTTCCAGTTCAGGTGCAAACCGACCTTCTTATACAGGTTACTTCCATCCCAGAAAAGATTTCAATGAATCAAAAATGTGAATCCCTGCCCCTATACCAGCTCCTCAGCCATGCATTCATAGGGGCATCATATTACTCCTATTCCCACTCTTACTTTCACATGGCACCAGGAGTATTCCAGATGTTACTACCTTTGAGAACCTTTTTTTTAAATACTCTGTCATTCCTACTAGTTGTGAAATCAGGATAACATCTTAACTACATAAGTATAACAGGAAATATAAATTGCATAAGTTACAGACATAATTATTAGTTCAATTGGGAGCTAATACAGATACATCTGCTCATTTGCTCCCTCTGCAAGCTAGGCTAGAACTTTTGGACTTTGTAGCTATTAGTATAATGAGTGAAGCCAACATAACAAACAAAAAATACTTCAGAACCATTACCTTGTACAAAATGTGTAACATACATAATGTCCTACATTAATATAATCAGGGAAGTGTAAAGTGCTCAATATCTACCTATAAATCACAAATTACCAAGACCATATCACCACTTCATGTAGAAGTAAAAAGTTGTGTGAGATGCAAAATCTGTGAATGTCACTATCCATATTATTTTACAAAAACATGGTTCATATGTATCATTTCAATGTGGTGAAAAAATTCAATTTTAAGTTGTAAAGTTTACTTCAGCCCCAAATCACAGTGGACATAAATTGAATATGGCTTTTCTAACTTTATTTCCCATTACTGGTTTGTCTATTGCTCAAATCCTGATGTATTCACAAGCATTGACTAAATTGTACTATTCCTAGGTGAATATTTGATAGACATTCACCTGAATTAAGTTCCATCACACATCTCATTTGAGAAACAAAGATTTTACCAGAATTCATATGATTAATTCTTGCTGAGAGAATCAGATCTCTCTTCAACAGGCAGTAAATATGGAGAACATGTATCAGAAGTGTCAAAGTTAATGGTCGGTTCCTGAGTAGGAGGGTGGCTGGAAAATGACAAATGGTCATTTTACCAGTCAGGAAAAGTGTGTTTATTTCATCCACAAAACAATTGGAAAAATCTTTTTTGTGGTTATACAATGTAGGCATGCTGGCTAAGCCAGGATTTTTGCCCATCCCTAATTGCCTTGGTGAAGGCAGTGGTGAGCTGCCTTTCTGGACCACAAGTGTAGTGACACCTCATTGTTGGTAGGAAGGGAGATCCAGGGGTTTGACCCAGCAACAGTGAATGAATGCCAATATTGTTGCAAGTCAGAATATTGTGTGGATTGGAAGGGAACTTGCAAGTGATGGTGTTTCCATGGATCTACTGGCCTTTTTCTTCTGAGTGGTGGAAGATTTGGGTTTGGACAACGGTGTTGAAGGAACTTTGGTGAATTCTCCAGTCTATCTCATAGATGGTATACATTAATGACACTGTGTACCAATGGTGAAGATGGTAAGTGTTGAGCTGATACTGGGGTGTCAATTACTCAGCTGCTTAGTCCTACAGGATGTCAAGATTCTTGAGTGTTGTTGGAAATGAGGCAAGTGGAAAGATTTCTGTCACAGTCCTGACGCAGTATGGGGAGTCATGAGGTGAGTTACTCATTATGGGATTTCTAGCCACTGACCTATACTTGGAGCCACAGTACTTGTATGATTGCTCCAGTTCAATTTCTTGTCAATGGTAATTCCCAGTGTGTTGTCAGAAGTCACATGACAGCAGATTATAGTTCAACATGTTTATATAAAATCACAAACTTTCAGAGTGCTGCTCCTTCATCAGGTAAAGTAGAGAGAGGAACACATTCACAGAATATACAGGCAGAGAGATAATGGCATGATAATACCAAGTAATTAAGAGTGTCAACAGATAAGTACAAACAGTGTGAGTAGAGTGTTGACAGGCTGCATACAGTCTTTGCAGGTGATCAAGAGTGTCAAACAGTGTGAGTAAAGTATAACAGCTGCTTAGCTAGTGAAGGGATGGCCTATGAACTGATTATGGTAGAGAGATAATTACAAATAATTAAAAATAAAATGGTGCTAGAGACAACCCAAATGGCTGGAATAATATCTGTAGGTATCAGAGTTGCATGACGATGGCCTAACTAGTAATAAGTAATCAAAAACAGTACAAACTAATTAAAGTAGACAGATAATCATAATAACAATGGTTTGAAGGCTTCACAACATCTGATGCTCTCACATTCAACAATGACAACATTTTATGCTATGATAACCTGATAAGGAGAGAATAATATTCCTTTGGACACAGTTCAAACATCAAGCAGCATAAATGTAGCTTCTTTGCTTAATTCTTACAGCCACAATTAAAATGACAGTTTATCAAATGGTTGATGATATAAAGTGTCACTGTGTTTCCTGATATGATATGCAATCAAGTATCATCCATGCCACCTGTGTGCCCTCAGAAAGATTTGCTTTTCCTTTCATTCGCAGTATATCTAGGTGCAGTCCTGGAATGTGCAACTGGGGTGGAGAGAATCTGCTACCTCATTGAAGCTTGGCCTTGAAGGTTTGGGCAGATGATACTGGGTCATTTGGGACTAAAGAAGACCCTCCATCATGTTGTGTGACACCATCACAGTGCTAAATGGGATAGACTTCAATCAGATCTAGCAATTGAAGACTGGGCATCCATGAGGCACTGTGGCCCATCAACAACAGCAGAATTATACACCAACACAATCTGCAATCTCATGGCCCCACTCAACCATTACCATTATGATCCTCTTCTGCTATGGGAAGGATTCCCTCCCTGCCAGGTACTCTGCCACCCAATTCTCTCCACCATACTTTGGGATTTTTTCCACCTGCAATGAACAAAGTGGAGGATTCACTGACATGAAAGTGGCTTCCACAGCTATTAGTGCTGGTGCAAGTGGAGGAATGGTGGTGAAATGTCCTGAATGAGTAAGTAGGTAGCGCAGTGTTAGTTTTGTTTTCATATGGTCTGACCTACTGGTTACTTAAGTGGGACTCATTTTAGATGAATAATGAGACTTGGTTTATCATGAGATGTGGTTTATTTTCACTGAAACACAATTATACAATTGTACATATATAGACTTTTATAACACCCATCTTTCCCTCTAATGTTCTGAGTAACCTTACAATTCAAAAATGTCTATGCCCACACATTAGTTTGAAATTGGCTTTGGGAGCAAAAGATGTTAAAAAGCCTATACTACCCTGATTACAGCTGATTGAACTGGAATTGAGGCTGCTTGTCTTTCTCCCAGGGTTCCTGTTTCTCGTTTCTGATGTTCTCAGGAGTGTGAGCGAGACTTCTCTGATTTGAGTGGCTTCTTTTAACTGGTTATCCAGGTCATTTCCAAGTACAATGACTTTGCAGTGGTTTGATATAACGATATAATTAGCATAACTTAAATTGAGTTTCTATCTCAGGAAGGGAGTTGCAAAGGACAGTATTGGCTATTGTAATTTTCCCTATTGATTGAGGCGAATTGTCTCAAAAACTGTTCTACTGAAACTCAGGTCTATTGTTCCACCTGAAAACTTGCAGCATTGTCTCATTGACAACACATTCAATAGTCAATCAAGGTGAATGGCTTGCATATCTACCTGGCTTGATTCAATTTAACCGTGAATGCTGCAAATTTCCTGGTTTAATATCTCCTTCTCTCTCATTAACACCTATTCAATTTAATCAGTCAAGCTAACCAGTTTGCCTATCTGCCTATCTGGCCTGATCCAATTCCCATCTCACTGTTCAGTTGGCCAGTTTTCCTAGCATGTGATTCAGTTTGCCAATGTTGCTTTCAGTGTCCTAAAAAAAACTTATATAGAAAGGGCATTCCACTACCCACAGCAAAGGGCATGGAGAGTTAGTAGAGTAAGGGGTTGCTTGCATGAGAACAAGTGAGGGAAGATATTGCTTCCAATAATGGGAATGGCAGACCATGAGTCTTGGATGCAAAGGCAGAAATACAGTGAGTGTGGAGTAACAGAGAGAAGACTGAGCAGCACAGAAGCTCATTGATATTCTTGTGACATTGCTGTGTGCCGGCTCAGATCCATATGGTAACTTCAGATCTGACTGGCAGATTCTGGTGCTGTGATTTTCTGTGGTGTTCCTACAGAAAGAGAATGGCCCTCCTCTCCATTACCCATCCAATGACCCTGTCAGCAAAACAGGATACCGATTTGTCTTTCTCAGACATGTCAACGAATAGGAATGCTCTGCAAAGGTTAATTCTATCCTGCAATGTCTGAAATTTTGCGCAAATGGCAGAATGTCCTGGCACTAATGAGCACCTTGCTGACTGCAAGATTGCACAGGAGGAGAGATATGGAGAAGTGGTACATACTTAATGAGATAGGCAGTGGAGAATTATGTGAGAAAACTGCCAAGTAAACCCATTGTGAAACTTGTCAAAATTAAAATATGACTAAAATATGGGAAAATATGAGCAGATTTAATCCGTGTCACATTTCCTGGATAACTGTTCAAGTAATTCTAATTCAAAACCTCCAAAAGTTTCAACTGTAACCCAGAGTTGAAGACCTTGTAGGGTGGTTCCAAATGCAGGATAATCGCTGATCTGAAGTTTAAATTTTCCAGAATTTTCGACAACATCAGTGCATTGGGAATTCTGAAAAGTCCCTTGTATGTCTGTCAGGGTAATTTCTGTCTGTGACTAACTGGAAATCAGAACATCTGGGCTTAAGTTTTGTTATGGTTCTATGGTACATCTTTGGATATTTTATTACATTACAGGTGAGTTATGTTATATGTTCCACCAGTTGAGCTCCAGAGACATGAGACCTGATGAATTGTAGAGCAATGATAACAATATGTAATATAAAAACATGGCATTATAAAATCATTTAAAATAAGGTAAGAAGGGGGAGATGATTCCACAACCTCGCACCCTCAGTAAAAAGGAGCATTCATTGAGAATAAGCTCCTAGTCAATGATAATCTCTGAAAAGATCTCATGGCATTTCTTTGACCAAGAGTGGAGAATTCTTCTCAGCATCGGGAACAATATCTATGTGTCAACCAATTCCTAATGAAAGATAAACTCTAATGCAAACACTAATGCGGGGAAATTTTAATGATAATTTAAACCAAAAGTACTCCCAAAGGATTAAGCTCGTAAATGCAATCTTCATAAATTAATTAGGGAAGAATTGAGTATGTTTTCTATAGCAGAGTCAATAGACACTTCAAATGTTTCCTGAATCTGATCAAAGAGCTTCACATTCTTTATATTAAAATGGAATTTTTTCAGAGGTTTTACGGCATATCATGGCCAAGAAGAACATGACAGATAGAAATAATACATTGTTTGAATTAGTGGATCATTATGACATTTCTCTGAACTAGTAATAAGTATTCATATTGCAAGCATATTTTCAGTCAGGTGGCAATGTCGATAAGTGTTGAATATTTGAAATTATGCATAATGCCTGTCCAAATCAAAAAAATGCTACATTGCTATCATTTAGTATCAGTGAAATATTCAGAATCTGTAATTCAGCAAATGAGACTTAACAGATTGGTGTTTTGCTTTGACTTGGTCATCGTATTTTTACAGATTTAACTATTGATTTCAAGTAAAGGCTGAGCAATGAGGTTTGCAAGACCAGATTCTATCATTACAGACTCTGGGACGTTTTAGCTATTGCTGTTTATAAGGTCATGGTAAGGATATCTAATTAGTGAATACTCATAAATAGCAATGATGCATTGTCAGGAATTGTTTGCAACACCTGTGAAATTTGGAAAAACATCTCAAGTAATTGCACCTTTTATAAGGAATTAGCACTATTGTTGTGCTTGAGCACGCAATAAGTAATTGAAAAGTCAGACATTGAATGATTTGGGGAATGAAAGCAGGAATCTGGAACTCATAAATAATTCAGATTAGATTAGAATCCCTAGAGTGTGGAAACAGGCCCTTCGGCCCAACAGGTCCACACTGACCCTCCAAAGAGAAACCCACCCAGACCCGTTCTTCCTACCCTATACTCACCCCTGCCTACTGCACCTAACTTACACATGCCTGAACACTATGGGTAATTTAGTGTGGCCAATTTACCTAACCTGCATATCTTTAGATTGTGGGAGGAAACCAGATTACCTGGAGGAAACTCACACAGACACGGGAACAATGTGCAAACTCCACAATGCCAGATGCCTGAGGTGCCCCAGGTCCCTAGCACTGTGAGGCAGTCGTGCTAATCACTGAGCCACCATACCACCCTAGCTTGGCTACTTCAGTTTTTTTATGAAAAGCTTGACAAAATAATATTTCTACTTTTAAATTCTGTAACTTGCAAGAAAGAATGGCCTCAGTTTCATCTTTATAAGTGTATTTTATCTTTATCAGCTTTTAATCTTTGTGTTTGTATTTTAATTGAGACCTATATCATTCTTTTTTATTTAGTAACTTTGATATATAATTGTATAACAAATTAACCTTCATCTTATTTAAAGAGTAAAGCTATGCTGGTAATTCTTACATCGAAAAACTAAAAATCTAAAAGTTGATTTAATGAGCTATACAAAATTAACAGCTCACGATTCATTCTGAGGAGACAACTAATGTGGTAATTACAGCTCCAGTTACAATAAGACGTTATAGAGATCACCACTGACCCTTGAGACCCACTGACCCTACAACAACCATTTCACAAATATCTAGCTATTAATATGGCGTAAACTTCCCCTTTCAATGTTTCAATTTGAATCTGATACCAAGTCAATGGCTTTCCAGTGGCAGTAATGCCATCAAGCAGAATAAATAGACAATCACAGTGAAATATTTTCACGAACAACAAACTGAGAAATGAAAATCATTTATTCATTTGGAGCATGTATATGGAATGAAGGTATAAATTAAATTATTATAATTAAATTGTGGAAAGTGTGAAAATCCTTACAATCAATAAAGTTGACATTCAGCAAATGTTCAATACATCTTTCAAGACTAGTGAGACTATTTAGCAATAATTATGAACTTAGAAAGCCAATAATAAAATTAGTTATACCTCATTAAACAAGGTGAAAATTTTCTCAAGGGCTTATGAGACTATACTTTTCAAGGGAGTATAGTCGTATCATTAGACTAGAGATCTAGAGGTCCTGACTAACTCCTGTATTCCCTCAGACCAGACTCGTGGGTTCAAATCCCACCAGGGGAGATAGTGAGATTTAAATGCAATACATAAATCTGAAATATAAAGCCAGGATCTTTCATCAATTAAACCCATCTGGTTCACTAATGTCCTTGAGGGAAGGAAATTGCTTGTCTTTTCTGGTCTGGCATACATGTGACTCCAGGCTCCAGTGATGTAGTTGACTCTTAACAATCTCTGAAATGGTAAAGTGAGCCACTTGGTTCACGAACAATTAGGAATAGGGATCAAATGCTGGCATTGTTAGAGACACCCACCTCCCACGAAAAGAAAGAAAGGTTAAAAAAAAGTAGAGGAAAAGAATGAAAGTTTCTGTTATTTGATTTGATCAGACTCTGGGGAACTTATGAGGGAAGCAAAGAAATACTGACAGCAACGTTTGGTTTTCCACAGGTCACTATGCCTGTGCAGATCTCAAAAATTGCTATTAGTTTCAGAGAAGTAATGACAGTAAAATACCTGCAAAACGTCAATCAATTCAATTTTCAATATTGTTATGAAACACTGCTACAATACTACAAATTTAGGAAGTGTATTTTGTCCTTTTTTATGGAGAAAGGTTGAGACAGAGGCACTGAGCAGTCTGTTCCAAAGCCAATAAAGTAAACAGCTTGTGAGGCCTTGGGTTTTTTAAAAAATTGGCAACAATAGAAGCAGCCTGAATGGGTGGGGCCAAGCCCCACAGAACCAGGCTTTTTTGTGGTTTTAGCCTTTAGTAGCTGGGGTCTTGAAGTTGGATGTGAAAGTTTTCATCCCTGTCTCTATTACAGTTAAAGCTGCTTGAATTGCATGAGACAATCTATTTTACTGAATATGCTTTTTCCAAGGCTGTGTTTATGGGATGTTACTATATTGGAACGTCATTAGATTAGATTACTTACAGTGTGGAAACAGGACCTTTGGCCCAACAAGTCCACACCGACCCGCCACCCACCCATACACCTTCACCTAAAACTACGGGCAATTTAGCATGGCCAATTCACCTGACCTGCACATCTTTGGACTGTAGGAGGAAACCGGAGCGCCCGGAGGAAACCCACGCAGACACGGGGAGAATGTGCAAACTCCACACAGTCAGTCACCTGAGGCGGGAATTGAACCCAGGTCTCTGCCGCTGTGAGGCAGCAGTGCTAACCACTGTGCCACCGTGCCGCCCAACAAAGCAGTTTCTGCCCATTTTCGAACTGGGGACTTTTCGCATATAAGGCAAACGTGATGACCACAACACGACAGAAACAAGCCTCATGTTTAGTAGTTAAATAATCTATTTTGCTGTTAAGTTCTCAAATAGAGTTAAGTTATTCCGATCATTTATTTTGCTGTATTTTAACTATAATATATGAATAAAGTACATTTTGCTTCAAGAATTTTATAGAAAATAGACCTTAAAAAGTGTTGGACCATATTGCAAATACATAAATAACTGATTGCTATTAATGTTGCTGCTTTAACTTTTAACATTTTTTTGTGACATGAATGTATAATTCTGCCTTACAGCTTTAATAAAAGTTCTTAATAAATCTGAATCTGTTTCAGCGAGTTGTGAAATAAATGGCAAACAAGCAGTGGTCATCTTCGTTAGCTTGTTTCTGAAATAATAATTTTGGGTTTGGATGATACAATTGATTAGAGACAGATTGTTGAAATATAGATGGTATTCGTGCCCTGACATGGAGTTGGGTGATATATTTGCTAAAGGGTTTTGCTTTGACGATATCAGCCATATCTATCAGTAAATTGGCTTGTGGCTCTGAAAATAAGAAAAAATTAGTCTTTAATTAACACTTTTAATTACACTTTTATAGTGAGTTTACAGAAAACACTTACATGATTAACATATATGCACTTTCACAAAACTAAAACAGCTTTTTTCCTCAGAAACATTTGTAAATTAATTATTTTGAAAAAAAAGGTGATTCTAAAACATCATAACATTATAATATTGAAGAGGTCACACCTTTAGTGGAAAATATGGTAATTAAAATCAACATTTTGCTTCTGGATCTGTATCAAAGGAAAGAAGACTGCACTCGATCAAGAATAGTGATTTGATCATTTATCTTTTTAAATGAAACTGTGGTTCTTAATATTTATAACAACAAACACTTTGCCCCTATGCTATGTTAGAAATATGGACACCATACTCTGTATATAAAAAAAATCATCTTCCCACTAACATACATCCATCACATGATACTCCAGACATAACAGCCCAGATGTCACACTTTCTCATGATCATAAAATAGTCTTTTTGAAATAAAAATCTGCCTTTGAACTCAAACCTGAAATTCGCAAGTAATTTACTGACTTCCGATTCAACTGTAGAACAAGCACAATGGCTTCACATAGAAAATGTTTGTCCTGTTGCTTTACAGAGAAAACAAAGCAGTGCAGCAAACTGCATGCCAAACCCTTGAGTTCCCATATGAATTTTGCTTATTTTTTTTCGAACATACATGCAATCAAGTTTGTAAGTGTTGCATTAATGTGCAACTGCTTCACCTTCCTAAGTGTGTATGATATTTCAAGCTGTCTGCTGAAATGAGCTGCACTATCTATCAACTTTTGTAATGAGAGAATAACCATCCCAAGGGAGGAAAAGACAGCATCCAATGTGCAATAATCAACATATTCAACTTGTACAAATACTTTTTTAGATTAGATTAGCTTACTTACAGTGTGGAAACAGGCCCTTCAGCCCAACAAGTCCACACTGACGCGCAGCCCACCCAAACCCATTCCCCTACATTTACCCCTCCACCTAACACTACGGACAATTTAGCTTGGCTAATTCACCTAACCTGCACATTTTTTTGGACTGTGGGAGGAAACTGGAGCACCCGGAGGAAACCCACGCAGACACGGGGAGAATGTGCAAACTCCACACAGACAGTTGCCTGAGGCAAGGAATTGAATCCAGGTCTCTGGTGCTGTGAGGCAGCAGTGCTAACCACTGTGCCACTGTGCCGCCCGTAAGTGCAAGCATTTTCCATTGGGAATCTAAATTGGAATGAAAAAAAAGTTTATGCTTTGTTAGGTCGCTTTGCCCTTTAGCGGCAACAGATCAAAATAAACCTATTTATAACACTCGTTTATAATACTTGTCAAGTATGATGCAAACCAGGAAATAAATTCAGTAAGGGCGAATGCTTCTCAGTGACCTGCATCAAAACATTCAGGTGCACGGTCTCTTTCTTCCCAAATATTAGTTTTCTTAGTTAGCTATGGAACCAATGCTTGGAAACTTTGGAGATTGACTTTAATCATTCGTAGTAGGAACACGACATCTGCAACAACGGATAAAGCTTCTGAAAACATGCCCTTTCTTCACAACACCATTCTAAACTGGCCCTTATTTTAGTTTCATCACATGTGTGACGTTTATCGGAAATAACAGTAAGGTTCAGTAAAAAATGGAACTGGACAATGTTGAGAAGAAGTGGAGGAAACTAAAAAAAGAGAACAAATGATAAGAAAGAAAACGGTTATGCACATTGAAATTTCACTCAGGAGCATTCTCTCTTTGGCAAATTACATCTCAGATTTTCCAACAATTCACTCTTGACAAGTGTTATGGGGTTGATGGAGCTTAGTTTAAATATCTAATTGAAAAGTGGGAAAAGCCCATAAAAATAAGATGCATTTTCTCAATGTTGCTGCCTCATCATCAATGTACCTGTTTCACTTTCGTTCATCAATATTCAGCTGCTGAATATTGTCATTCTATTATATTATCTTAGCTTTGTTCACTTGTAATTTTTTTCCCTTTATCAAGAATAAAATGTAAAAATGCTGGAGAAACTCAGCAGATCTGTTGAGAGAGAAGGTGTTAACATATCAAATCCAAGCTGACTCTTCTTCAGAAGAAGATAGTAAAATGATGGTTTTATGCTTTTGGAAACGGTGGGTGGGGGGAGGTCGGAGTATGGGGGAGAAGTGGAAAATATCACATGTTCATTTGATCCATCTCTGACTCTGCCCTCCCCTTCTTGACTTCCCTTTTTCCAATTTCTGGCGATTGGCTGTCCAATAAAATCCACTCTCACTGTTATTTTGACTTCATATCCTACTACCTACAAGGAATCCACTCCACTCTCCCACTTTCTCCAATATTGTTGCCCCTGTTCCGATGATGCCATCTTCTAGGAGTGTGCTTCTAAAATGACCTCCTTTCTCCTCAACCAAGGATACCTTCTCCACCACGTTTGTCATTGCCCTCAGCCATGTCCAACCTGCCTCCTGCACATCTTTCCTCAACCCCAGAATGACAATAGGTTCCCTCTGGTCCTCACTTTCTGACCCATAAGACGCTACATTCAAAGAATCATTCCCTGCCATTTCTGTCACTTCCAGTAGATTGCCACCGCAAAACACATTTTCCTGTCCCCTTCCCTGTCAGCATTTTGCTGGGACCATTCCCCTGGGACACCCCTCAATCATTCCCAACACGTCTTCACATCATAGGAGAATCTCCCAGTGGCACCTTCCCACCTAGTTATCGAAGATGCAACACTTACTCCTTTATTTACTTCCTCCTCACCATCCAAGGTCCCAAGCATAACCTTCAGGTGAATCAGCATTTTACTTGCACTCCTTTCAAGCCAGTCGACTGTTTTCACTGTTCACAATAGGATCTCCTCTGCACCGGTGAGACCAAGTGTAAACTGAGTGACCATTTTGCCAAGCTCCTCTGCTCCAGCTGCAATAATATATGTGAAGTCAGCAAGGCCTATCTTGACAGTAAGAACAATCTTTTCCAGTTTTGTTCCAGTTATCAAGGTGAGATTCTCACTAGGCATCAGTGAGTTACCTGTTGAGGGGGATTATTGTTTGTTAACAAGCCCATTAACCACCGATCTTGCCCCATCAATATGCAACTTTCTATCATATAAGCTGCCATGAGCAAACTAGGTGCTAGGAATTCTCAACATGGAAGTTAGAAGATGTAGCTTCAGCTCACCCCTTCTTACAAAGTGCCTCCATGTTTCTCACTGTGCCATAGCATCTGCAGTTAATGGAGCCTATGGGACCTGAGCGCAGGATGGAACTATCAGTATATCTCCTTACCCAATGATATAAGAAGTGAGAAACAAACTGACAACCAACTGAGAAGGAGGATGAATTTGGCCCAAATGAGAAACAAAAGGAGAAATTAAGAAGATTGAGTGAAAGAGAATAGAGATAATAAGATCAGCAAAGTAAACATTTCTTGTAACAATTTACAACATGCAACAATTCATCTTAACAACTTAAATTGTTCTTTTTCTGGACAAGGAAATTGATTGACATGGTTAACAAGTACTTGTTACTGCTCATTATGAACGCCAACATTCTGTGATAAATTTAATGGAGAATTAGGTCTAAAGCTTAATTGCTGGATTTTGAAAGCAGAATAAAACTGCAAACTCGGCTTGAAAGTGTCCTGCGCCTCAGATTTTCATTTTCTTGGGGGATTTAGGTGATGCTTGGAATTGTACACATTGCCCCCCATAAAGATTTGATAAGCAGCCGGAGGAGCTGGTGCATGCGACACAGAATTGAGCATTGTCTCAGTGATTGAACAAAGCAAGAAACAATTATGCAGACTTTAGCCCTCACACCCCTTAACTCACACTGCACAACATCTATACACACTCCATGCCCCACCCATGGGATGTAAGCCACATTACCTCGAGGCTTTCAATCAACCTTTATGACCTAGCATACTATCCATGTCAATATTTGCCTCTGTACCCACCCTCATGTGCCTTTATGATCTCATTCCAATTTAGTTACGACTCATGCCGATCAGTGCTCCACACTCATAAACTATTACACTTACACTGCCCGTGTCAACTCTTCACATGAATCCAACTCATCTTGGGCATACCGCAGGATCCATGCTGAGATGAAATAAAATAAAGTCCTTGCATGCCTATTGATGAATTAACTATTTTAAAATGTACATGCTGAATGATAAAAGTGTTAAAAAAAACATGTTGAATGATAAAACTATTTTTTAAAAATGCTGATAAAACCCTAGTTATGACATATATCACGCATTTTAATTCCTTATAAGAGCTAACAATTCTTTTAAATCTTTCTCCTCTCACCCTAAACCTATGCCCTGTAGTTCTGGACTCCACCCACCCCAGGAAAAGATTTTGTCTATTTATCCTATCCATGCCCCTCATGATTTTATAAACTTCTATAAGGTCACACCTCAGCCTCCTACATTCCAAGGAAAACAGCCCCAGCCCATGCAACCTCTCCCTATAACTCAAATCCTCCAACCTTGGCAACATCCTTGTAAATCTTTTCTGAGCCCTTTCACGTTTCACAACATCTTTCCAATAAGAAGGAGCCCAGAATTGCATGCAATATTCCAACATTGGCCTAACCAATGTCCTGTACAGCTGTAATATGACCTCCCAACTGCTGTACTCAGTACACTGACCAATAAAGGAAAGCATACCAAATGCCTTCTTCACTATCCTATCCATCTGCAACTCTACTTTCAAGGAGCTATGAACCTGCACTCCACAATCTCTTTGTTCAACAACACTCCCTAGGACCTTACCATTAAGTGTATAAGTCCTGCTAAGATTTGCCTTCCCAAAATGCAGCACCTCGCATTTATCTAAATTAAACTTCATCTGCCACTTCTCAGCCCATTGGCCCAACTGATCAAGATCCCGTTGTAATTTGAGGTTTTATAAGAGATAGGGAGGCTCTGCTCTATTACTCGTAATTAGTTTTTCTTTAGATATTGGTTGTGCTAAATTGCCCTCAGTGTTCAGGAATGTGTCAGCTGGCCATATTAGTTAGGGGTAAATATGGAGTGATGGGCCTGGGTGGTTTACTCTTTGGAGGGTTGGTTGGGCCAAATGGCCTGTTTCCACACTGTAGGGATTCTATTAAAAGATTTGCAATGTGGGCTATTTTCATTATCAATTTTTTTGATGAGTGAGAACTGAGTGAGAACTGTATCAGATTGTTTCAAGTTTATTTCTACTTCTCCACGTGGTTCCTGAGGTCTACCCAAGAAAGAAACTGAGTTAGGGGCTTTTGAAGGCCCATGGTTTGTATGAGGGGGCATGTGAGTGGAGTGTTTCAATTTAGAGAGCCTTTAATTGGGACCATTCATGGGAGGAAGAGTGCTGAGAAAGGCTGAAGAATAAGGGCAAGGGGTCTAACTACTTTTGAAATGACTAGAATAAAATGTGGATTTTTTTCCATTTTTGATCTTAATCAGAAACCTTCATCTAGTAACTTACACTGTTTGGGCCAACACTCACTCTTACTCTGCTATACACATCTTACCAAGGCTCATGGTTATAGTTCTCTGAGTTGCATGCACCTTGTGCACTCAAGAGCTCACATCAACATTATCCTCCCTAACATTTAACCTATCCTGTACACTACACTTACTGCTCAGTTGCTGGAGACACCTCACTCTCTCACCTTCCTCTACATGTGCATGAACACAAACTGCCCTTGCATCCACTTACATCATATACAATTTTTCTCTTTGTATCATTGCCAAAAAAAAGGTGTATCTCCCAGTATAATGGATCATCAGCATCCCAAGTGACCTACCTGTAATCACACGACTGCTTGCACTTTTGATTAGATTAGATTCCCTACAGTGTGGAAACAAGTCCACACTGACCCTCCAAAGAGCAATCCACCCAGACCCATTCCTTTATATTCACCCCTGACTAATGCACCTAACACTACGGGCAATTTAGCATGGCCAATACACCTGACCTGCACATCTTTGGATTGTGGGAGGAAACTGGAGAACCCAGAGGAATTCCACGCAGACACGGGGAGAATGTGCAAACTCCACACAGACAGTCGCCTGAGGCAAGGAATTGAATCCAGGTCTCTGGTGCTGTGAGGCAGCAGTGCTAACCACTGAGCCACCGTGCCACCCTGTGTCAGACTCATTGTGGACAATCCCCTGCAGTGAAACGAGATGACCCCTTGATTGACAGGTCTTCACTTCCAACTATTGTCACTTGCTGAAAGCACATAAAGTGGGCTTGTTGAATCACCACAGAGTTAGTTTAGATGTGAATATTCCACTCCTGCTGCAGGGAAAATGAAGGGTGATATGGAACTTTTTTTTTACCATGCTCAGTTGCAAAATTATGAAGTAGCTATAGAATTAAATATGAAGACTTAACAGTTAAGAACAGCAACCTTTTACATGTGTGTGGGTAAACTATGAAGCATCCTGGATCTTATTGAGGAACAGAAAAAAAAGAATGGAGAGGATTTAAAGGCACAATTTACATGCTAAATGAAACTATTTAATAAATATTATAGGTTCAACATCCAAGCTTAAGAGAAGAAGGAGGATATTGATCAATATATGAAGTCACTGATAAATATTACTGAATCCTATTGTACTGGATTAGTAATCTGTAAATTCAGACTATTGCTCTAGCGAGTTCAAATCTCACAATGGCAGATGGTGAAATTTGTATTTAATTAATAAACTCTGAATCAAAAGGTGATCAAATTGTGACAAAGAAATAACTGCTGAATGTGATAAAACCCCAGCTTGTCCTCTAATGCCTTTTATGGAAGAAAGGTCTACCATCATCACCTCGTCTTGCGTACATGTGACTCCATATGCACAGCAATGTGACTGACTCTTAAAAGCCATTGAGTTGCATCTAATTGTTACAAAAACATATAAAAGGAGCAAAATGAGATGGAGCGCTGAGCACCTGGACAAACAAAAGTATATGCTGTCCTGTTAACCTTGCAAACCCCTCCTCACTAGAACCTGGGGCTTGCGCCAAAGTTTGAAGAGCTATCCCACTAGATTTAGTCATTTTCAAGAAATGCATCTACAGACAATGCCTCTGACACCACTACCAACATCCCTGGATATGCCCTGCTCAACCACATGTAGTGGAAAAGGAGGAGTCCTTAACAATGACTCATAACTTCCTGAAGTCTTGTAGAAGTCTTATGGGCAAGAATTACGGCAATTTGCCACCTCTTTCTGGTTTTCAGGAGATCTAACCTTCCAGAGCAGCTTACCATGTGGAACCTTATCAAAGGCCTTATTGAAATCCATATAGACTACCTTTACCACCCTGCTCTCGTTAACTTTCATGATCACTTCATCAAAGAACTCTAACAAATTTGCAAGGCAAGATCTCCCACTCACAAAGCCATGCTGACTGCTCCTAATCAAACCTATCGGGTTACGGGCAAGTCCTGCTGATTACCATTTACCATATCAGCACCCAACCATGTTGAACACGATTTAGAGAATGCAATGAAGGTGTATGTACTCTGCGTTGATGAATTCAACATCGATCACAAGAATAGCTTCAGTAGCATCACTACTGACCAAGCAGGCCAAATATTAAAGGCCATGATTGCTAAACTGGATGTCCAGCAGCTGCTGAGTGTACCGACAAGATGCACTGTAAAAACTCTCTCAGGACCCTTAGATAGCATTTTCCAAACCCACAACCCCTATCACCTGGAGGGACAAGGACAGTAGGTACATGGGCACACACCTGTAAATAACACTCATCCAAACATTCACACCACCCCCTCCCCACCCTCACACCTCCTGGTGAACACGTTGAACTGGCACTCTATTGCTATTCCTTCACTGTCAACCAAATCAAACCTTGAAACTTCCTACTTAAAAGCACTGTGGATGGACCTACACCACATGGCCTGCGAATATTCATGGTGGTGGCTGACCACAACCTTCCCAAGGGCAAAGACGGATGGAAAATAAGTGCTGGTCCCTCATCCAGCAATGCCCATATCCCATGACTGAGTAATAAAAATAGTCTCAAGAAAGCTATTGACATATGATGAAGACAAAAGTCAATTGAGTGCAGATAATGCCTTAATATAATGGCAGATACCACAAGTTGTCAACAATGACAATCAGGGAAATACTACATGTAGCAGTAGGGCAGATTCAAATTCCATCCAGCGACCTCCACCATGGGGAGGAATGACTACAAACAGAAGAAAGAATTATTTGGGAGAGGTAGTGAAAGTTGTGCCATTATTCAAGATGGTCTGCAAAGAAAACCTGGAAACTAAAGACCAGTAAGCTTAACATCTGTGGGAGGGAAGTTACTTGAGATGATTCTGAGGGATAAGATGCACATGCATTTGGAAAGACAAGGTTTGCTTAGGAGCGGTCAGCATGGCTTTGTGAGTGGGAGATCTTGCCTTGCAAATTTGATAGAGTTCTTTGATGAAGTGACCAGGAAGATTAACGAGAGCAGGGTGGTAGAGGTAGTCTATATGGATTTCAGTAAGGTCTTTGATAAGGTTCCACATGGTAAGCTGCTCTGGAAGGTTAGATCTTATGAAAACCAGGATGACGTGGCAAATTGGATACACAAGTGGCTTGGTGGTAGGAAGCAGAGGGTAGTAGTGGAAGGATGCTTATCGACTGGAGGCTTGTGACTAGTGGAGTGCTTCGGTGTCAGTGCTGGGCCCATTGCTGTTTGTTATCTGTATCAATGATTTGGATGAGAATGTATAAGGCATGATTAGTAAGTTTGCTGATGACACTAAAATAGGCAGTAGCGAGGACAATGAGGAAGGTGATCAGAAATTGCAGCAGGACCTTGATCAGCTGGGAAAGTGGGCCAAGAAATGGCAAATTGAGGTTAATATCGATAAGTGTGAGGTCTTGCATTTTGGAAAGTCAAATCAAGAAAGGAGTTTCATGGCGAATGGTAGGGCCTTAAGGAATGTAGCGGAACAGAGAGATCTTGGAGTTCAGGTTCACAGTTCTCTGAAAGCTGAGTCACAGGTAGACAGGGCAGTGAATAAGGTTTTTGGCACATTGATTAGATTACATACAGTGTGGAAACAGGCCCTCTGGCCCAACAAGTCCACACCGCCCCGCCAAAGCGTAACCCACCCATACCCCTACATCTACATCTACATCTACCCCTTACCTAGCACTACGGGCAATTTCGCATGGCCAATTCACCTAACCTGCACATCTTTGGACTGTGGGAGGAAACCGGAGCACCCGGAGGAAACCCACGCAGACACGGGGAGAATGTGCAAACTCCACGCAGTCAGTCGCCTGAGGCGGGAATTGAACCCGGGTCTCCGGCGCTGCGAGGCAGCAGTGCTAACCACTGTGCCACCGTGCCGCCCATTGGCCTTCATCAGTCAGACCATTTGAGTATCAAAGTTGAGAGGTTATGTTGCAGTTGTACAGGACATTGGTGAGGCTGCACTTGAAGTGTTATGTTCAGTTTTGGTCACCTTGCTATAGGAAGGATGTTACTAAACTGGGAAAAGTGCAGAAAAAATTTACAAGGATGCTGCCAGGACTCAAGGGTTTCAGTTATAGGGACAGGTTCGGTAAGCAAAGACGTTTTTTTATTTTAGAATGTAGGAGACTGAGGAGGGGCCTTATAGAGGTTTATATGATCATGAGAGGCATGGATAGCGTGAATGCACTCAGTCATTTTCCCAGGGTTGGGGAATCGAGGACTGGAGGGCACCAGTTTAAGATTAGAATGGAAAGAATATAAGGGAACCTGAGGGGACAACGTGTTTACGCAGAGGGTGGTACGCAGATGGAATGAGCTGCCAGAGAAGTGGTTGAGGCAGGTACATTAACAGTATTTAAAAGGCATTCAGACAACTACATGGATAGTAAAGGTTTAGAAGGATATGGCCCAAGTGCAGGGAAAAGGGGTTAGCGTTGATGGACGTTTTAGCCAAAGGGCCTGTCTCTATGCAGTAGGCCTCTCTGAGAAGTGGATTTACTGTTTTAAGAACATTACCACTTTAAGAAGACAGCCTGCCTGCAACTGAAAAGCAATTGCCAACATAGAGATTCTGCAGCAACCTGTAAGGAGCAATAGGCCAAGCTCAGAAAAAAAAATCTGCACCAAGAAGTTGGTGAGACACACAGGGAAAGGAGGGTGCACCAGGAAAAAAAGAGAAAAAGTCAACCACACCCAGAAAAAATACATAGATTTAAATGAAAGATATACTGTGGGGAGCAAGAGAAGGCTGCAGGAGAAAAACAAAGGGGATAACATTATGTGAGCAATTTAAAGATCAAAAAGGGAAGATAAAATAATGTAAAAGAAGGTTCTTAACTTTAATAAGAGAATCATCACTATTAAGACTAGACTCCACAAGGAGCAGCTACCAGGACAGTTAAAGGTCCAGAGTTGTAATTTATACTAGGACTACTGCAATGAAAAGACTTCAGAACAGATATAAGCACATTTAGAGAAATCAAGTTTAGTGGAAGACAACAGAGAAATTAAAGATTTAAATAGACTGGAATTTAGTAACTAAAGAGTGAGTTTGGTGGGAGACTCATCAAGGCATCTGGAACATTTATTTAAAAATTTGTGATTTGCGTTTTCTGTCGTGAAAGGCAGAAAAATGTCCATAATATAAAACAAAGAACTGCAGACACTGGAAATCTAAAACAAAAACAGAAACTGCTGGAGAAACTCAGCAAGTCTAACAGCATCTGCAGAGAGAGGAAGAGTTAATGACACTTTCTCAGAAAATGGGTTCTGATAAAATGTTAACTCTGTTTTCTCTCTCTACAGATGCTGCCAGACCTGCTGGATCTTTCTAGCACTTGGTGTTTTTGTTTCAGAACAACATCCATATCTTTGTGAAGTTTGCACATTCTCCCCATGTCTGTGTGGGTTTCCTCTGGGTGCTCCAGTTTCATCCCACAATCCAAAGATGTACAGGTTAGGTGAACTGGCCATCCTAAATTGCCCATAGTGTTCAGGGATGTGTAGATTAGGTGCATTAGTCAGGGATAAATATAGGATAGAGAAATGGGTCTGGGTGGGTTACTCTTCATAGGGTCAGTGTGGACTTATTGGGCCAAAGGGCCTGTTTCCTCACTGAAGGGATTCTGTGACTTTTTTTCTATGATTTTACTTGGGAAGAGTCAGGAAAATGCTGTCTCGCCTACAGAAAGCAAGAAAACCATGAAAACGTGGGAAGCTACCACTTTAACAATTCAAATGGTAGGAAAACCTTTAATAAAGGAAGGAAAACCCAGTAAACATTTAAGGCTAAAATATGTGGACATACAGAGTTAGGAGCCAACTGTGACTGAGCCAACTCTGTCTTGCCCTGAAGGGAAGAACATTTGGATTCTATGACATTTTGTCTGGCATTCAATGAAAGTTATTTGGTTCGCTTTGTTTCAGTGACCTGCTGTTGAGTTTCTGGACTAAAGACCCATATTATGCTAAAATTTATGGGGATGCACATATTTTCCTCAAGCATCATCAAGCAAAGGGCATTCATCCATTACAGCATTATAGAAAGAGTACACAATGCTGAGTGACTCTCCAAACCCACATATCTAGCTTGAGGTTGCACTTCTCCATGTCACACTCTCCCCAAAATGAAGATGAGACTGGCAGCCTCAGTACTCTGGATACAAATCAACATGACGCACATGTAAACATTTACAATGACCAGCATCCTTCAACATGGGTTATTAGAGAAAACAAACCAATCAGCACTTTAACTGATAGAATAGACATCACATTAACGTAGCACAAAGTGGTGTATGTGTGCATAGTGCTTGCTTTGACATAACATTGATATTCATGCACTCACAGTGACTTCAAGATTCTTTAATCTTTCCATTCCATGCACTATCTCTAGGTGCTACCTTGACAACCGTACCTAAGCTGAAAGAATTTGACTGACTGCTTTTCCACTTTGCCACTGATGATGTTGGCTGACATACTCTAGTGGTCTCTGACCTAGAGGGCACTGGTCTTCTGCATAGGTGTAAATGCAGCCTCCTAAGCTAACCCAATGGAGGTAAGTGGATCTCTGACAAAGGTAAAGGTGGAGAGATGGGCATTTCTGAAGTGTGCTGAGATGACAATGCTTGAGTTACCTGGATGCTGTCCTCTTTCTTGTTGGTGCACAATGGGCACCTCCCTCATGCTTTAGAATAAAAGACATCTAGAGGGAGATCATAGGGCTTCATCCCTTTTTTGCCTGACTGAGAAAGACATAGTGCATATCCAGCAAATACCAGTTGCTCTGCTACACCTGGTTCTCCACAGAGATTGCCGCCCTCTCCATAGAGGCAGCCTTGCATTAGCATGCCACACCTCTGTCCTTTGTCCTAGTCTGCACACAATCTCTGACACCTGATCCAGATGTTCCCTTGTTTGTATATACATCTTTGTCAGCATGTTAATGGCTGAGTCCAGACGCTCATTATTTGTCATGGTGTCAGTAGGGGCCTGTTCTCCAGCAGTTCTCCGAGTGTCACATATCTTGGCCTTAACTTCCTGTAATAGCTACAAGTATGTGTCATTGCTGTGCTCACCAGAATGTCACTCAGTTTACTCTAGATAGATGACCCACTGAAATGAACGTCTCTGTACTGATAGGAGATGGTGAAGAATATTTTGATGGAGCATCCTCTAAGGTTCCTGACTCTCAGAGGTGTTATTGGAGGTGGTACTCGGAATGGGGCTTTTCATTTGTTTCCTAGCGTGGGAGTGGGATCCAGTGGTTGCACAGAACAACACAACAACTTATCACTTCAAGAGCCATCACCTTAACCTAAGATTTTTTTAAAAATTACTGCTTCCTATACAGATGAGAGTAGCAGAATGGAGATGTTTCTACTCAATATCCAATCAGCCCTTCAACATAGACAGACTTTCTTGTGTCAGAGTAGAGTAGCAATCTATGATTCTAAACCCTTGAACTATCAGCAAAAATGCACCTTGTCACTGTATCAAATACTTGACATTTATTGGCTGTCCATGTGCTTCACAGTATGTACAAAACAAACGTAATTAGTGTGAAATAAGGTTATGATTACTTAAGATCCAAAATAGAGATACTGAACTCAAAATATTAGCTGTTTCTCTGTCCACAAGTGCTGCCAGACCTGATGAGTTTCTCCAACACTTTCTGTTTCTTTTTCAGAACCCCAGCATCTACTGTACTTTTTTTAAGGCATATTTTGTTACTGAGGGTTCATATAATGTATCATGTCCCCTTGTGTCTTTCTATATTACGAGGAGGATTACACAGTTTGCTTTGTACTAAACTGGAAAAGGTTAAAGCCAACCATTTCTTTATATTATTCTGAGATTAGCACCGAATAGTATTTTGCGCAGTATTATGTGGATGCGACAAAGTGCCATGTAGCTTTAGTGACATCTAGAGGTATATTGTGCTATTTTGCATTGGCAAGGTATTTGGAATCAAAGGAATATTAACAACTGTAAAATTGGTTAACAGGTTAACTCAAAAATGTGGAAGCTTTGATAAATGATAACTTCCTACATTATAATCAACATAATGAACATAAAGCACGAAGAAAGAATGTTATAAAATTTGCAAAGCCCTTGTTTCTCTTTTTTCTTTTAAAGTGAATACTCAGTGAACTGTTTCAGCTGAGCATCAAACTGAATGACAATATTCACAATTTCAGTGCTACAACAGTTAGAGGGATATTGTAATTAAAAAGAACATTTCTCTATTCTGCATCTGGTCAACTGAATTCTTCAATATAGGCTGAAGACGTTTATTCAGTTAGATGCATGTGTAGTACACCAATATATTTCTTGGGTAAGTGAATTCACTGAAGTTCCATTGAGCATAATAAACTGCAAATGTTTCACACAAAAGCAAAATATAATTTATTACCAAAATAGATGTTTTCCTCTAAGTTTTATCATTAACATGACCAACTCAGTCAAAAAAAATTGAATTGAGCACTTCTTAATAACTTTCAAAATGCATTGCATATAATTCATTTCATTATTTTTGCTCCCTCACATGTCAAAGAGATCAGTCACATTAAGTTACACACAAATTTTCTCTGTTGGGAGATGCACAGAGACATTAGTCAATGATGATAATGTAGTTTAAGAATTGAAAGAAGGACAATGTTTATCTTGTGTTTTTTTTATATAGATATAAGGACGTTAGAAAGAGCTTACACATACAATGAAAATTAAAGAAGAAAATACTAACTTCTATGATGATGTGAGTAACTGCATTGGGCAAAGTCAAAATTTGGAAGGTCATAAACAAACAAAGCAGGAAGTCAAAAAACAAAACAAAGAAGATAAAAGAAAAATGTGAAATAAATTTTAATGTTAAGTTCAATTTATATATAATAATTCTGTACGGATTGTCATTTTGTAAGTTTAATAAATTGAACAGCATTCATTTTCCTTGTTCTGTTATCTGTTTTGACTTACTTTAAAGAACATGTGCAGCATTATCATTTTTCTTTCCTGCCTGCTATGCAGAAATTATCAGTAAAGGTACAAATTTATTTTCTATTTACATAATTTCTCCATTTAAATTTGGTATTTGTTTCTCCATTTGAACCTGGAAGAATCTCAGAATTCAGGTTAGCACAACAGAGGACATTGCCTAAAGGACATGTCTCTGGGTAAACTCTGTATCATGAATATTGCAGCACATTTGTCATCACAGGAAGAAGAAGATGGTGATGATTAGCACAAAAAGGACAGGAAGCAGAACATGGGAGGTAGGTAAGTTTTCAGGACTCTAGGCTAGTTAGAATGTTATGAGTACAGCTGACATGTTACTTATCTGAGTCAGGAGTATCATATAGGTCATTTCACTCTGCAGGAATGCAATTTCAGAGCTATATCACTTGCTTGAAACAGATTCACAGCAAAGTAACACACTCTGCATCCTCAGTCTAAGGGAAAATGATAACCAACCTAACTTCTATGCCAACGGATGCTTCCACTAAGAGCCATCATTCAGGTCAACTTCAATGCAGTTCACGTTGAAACATTAAAGTAACGGATTGTCTCCTCTTCCACTTTCTGATTACATTATGCTTAACAGCAATATGCAAATCCAACTTGAAACATTAGCTCTATTTCACCAATAAAATGGTATTCCCTGGGTACAGGTTACCGATGATCACCTGTGCCAAATAATGATTTTTAAAAGGGTTTTTCAGTTCAAAACTCCTCACATAACGCAGCAGGGCACTTGTAGATAGCAAGATTTGAACAATATTCAGGTTTGAGCTGATAACAGGCAAGTAATATTTATGCCACAAATGTATCATGCAACGAACATCTCCAATTTAAGAGACTCTCATACCATGTCCTTGAAATTTAATGCATTACCAACATCCAGTCCCCACGGACTAGAAACCTAACTAGACACGCCATGAAATTACCCTCACTATTTTGTGGCTGTAAAGTACCTGGTCATGATATTCCCATCCATCTGCTGCCCTTGTCCTTCTAAATGGTAAAGGTCATGGATTTGTCAACACAACAAAAGTATTGTATTGAAAAGTAGGACTCGCAAATTACTTGAGTGTAAACTGAATCCTCTAATGTAAGTAGTACAGATCCAAAGGACATTTATGCTGGTCTTTTATCCCCTTAAGATAAATACATGGGCTCTTTCTGAAAACTGGAGGACAAAATACAGAAGTTTATAAATACACTTTAGCTTAAATTGAGCAAGTACTTTAGGCAAATTACTAACTAAAGATGATTTTCCGCCTTCCTCTAGTCAGCAATCTTACCTGGCAAGGATATATGACATAAACTAATGGGTACATTTTTGAAATGAACTTTGTGGTTGATGCATAAAATCATGCAAGTCCTCCTCTTATCTTCAGTTTTGTACAAAGATTTATTTTATAGCAGTGTAACAGTGTAGTATAATGACCAAGAATGGCCAGAATGCATAAGTGTAAAATGTTTTGTTCCTTTCTGTTACATATATTGGTCAGCTGAAGCCTTTCACATTTTCTAATCTCAAGTGATAGCTTTTGTTCTTGGTTCTGAACTGGATGTGAAAGAAAAGATTGCAAAGTGCAGAGGAATTATTCCTGGTGTCCTGGCCAATAATTAACCCTCAAAATAGCATTGAAATAAAACTGCTTATCTACCCTTTATCACATTATATTTTGTCAGAGCTTGCTGCGCTCAAATTTGTTGCTGTATTTCCAACATTGGGACAGTGATTACATTTCAAGAGTATTTCATTGATTGACAAGTGACTTAGGGAATGCTAAGGTCTTAAAGGCACACAAAGAACCTCAGGAGAAAGTGAGGACTGCAGATGCTGGAGATCAGAGCTGAAAAATGTGTTGCTGGAAAAGCGCAGCAGGTCAGGCAGCATCCAAGGAGCAGGAGAATCGACATTTCGGGCACAAACGTCGATTCTCCTGCTCCTTGGATGCTGCCTGACCTACTGCGCTTTTCCAGCAACACATTTTTCAGCACACATAGAACCTCACTAAAGCTCAAAACTGGGTTACTGGAAAAAGGACTCATATGCACCAACAGTGCAAGTTTCACATCAGCCATCAGCGCTTTCAGAACATTGTTCATATCTGCGGGTAATTTCAGCGCTACTTTGGTTCTTGTCTTCTATTATTTCCATTGCATTTAAATACCTCCAAAACATGATGGATTGGAATTGCAAGACTGAACATTCCGAATGATAGTGGGTGGTAGCATTGAATTCCTTTGAGTCACAAAGTGAGGAGATATGAATTTGGAGTAGAAATAAGGGCAGAAGGAGAGAATGAGGGGGTGAGGAAAGAGGGAAGGGGAGATTGTCAGAATAAGCAAGATGGAGAGAGTATCAAGAAGATGCCGAGCAAAGTAAACTGTCAGAAAGAGCAGGATGGGACAAATTTGTCAGTTTGAAATGGAAAAGAGATTATTGCCACTCTAAAAACTGCTGTTTTCTTTGAAGCAGCACCAGAGGACTTGGGATCATGCATCTTTTAAAGCATTGATATGTGCAGCACTGAGCGTAGTAAGAGCAATTAGGATGAGCAGGAGGAAACTCTAGTCCATGTGATCAGGGAAAATAAAGATCTTGAATTGCTTTCCTGAAGGTCATCCCTAATATATTTGTAAACAAGACAAACTGCCTTTGCATCTTGCGCTGTGAATCTCAATGCCTTGATATCATCAGTGGCAACATTCATGACAAGATGAACCAACTAAACTGTTTTCCGCCTCTGCTCCAGATGCAATTACAGTGAATGCTATGTTTGATGGCAAAATGCAAATATTGCCTTGAACCTGATAAACGTAGAACTCATTTCTACAGTGAACATTTGTAAATATAATTACGCAGATCAGGAAAGAATATTGCAATTTCAACAAACATCAGGAACCTCAAGACCTATGCAGACTCACAAGCGGGTTGCAACAAGTAAGGCATTTCATTTTGCGGCTTGCACACACTAAGCGTGGCACAGAAGTGTATGATATATTCTGTAACTTACATTGTACATAATGCTTATCAATATAACTTTGCAGAGAAAAGGCAACTGAGCACACCTGTTAGAAGTATCAGCAGGTCTAGTGAAATATGTAAAACATTTTTTGCTGAAGATGAACTACAAAATGAGTAAATGTGCACAGCTATCTTTATGTGCGTTGTAAGATAACTTGTGAAAAATGTTTCTCAGCTGCTGGAAAGCCTCTTTTCTAACTTGTTGTTAAACATTTGAACTACATGATATTTTATGCTCCAACAAGTTAGTGCTGAAACTATTCTTGTATCACTGACATGTGAAATCACCCTGGATAAGCATTTCTTTTGATATTAATTATTTCACATAAAAGTATATGAAAATGCAAAATAATTTCTGGTGATATCAATATGTAATTGAGAGTGATCTTTATTATTTAGCAATGTATTGGAGGTGCAGTGAACAGGAAGGAAGGTTACATCAGAGTACAACAGGATCTTGATCAGATGGGCCATTGGGCAGAGGACTTGCAGATGGAGTTTAATTTAGATAAATGCCAGGTGCTGCATTTTGAAAAAGCAAATCAGAGCAAAATTTATACAATTTCTGGTAAGGTCCTGGGGAGTGTTGCTGAAGAAAGACACCTTGGAGTGTAGGTTCGTAAGTCCTCGAAAGTGGAGTTGAAAGTCGATAGGATAGTGAAGAAGGCATTTGGAATGCATTCCTTTTTTGGTCAGAACATTGAGTATAGGAGTTGGGAGGTCATGTTGTAGCCATACAGGACATTGGTTTAGCCACTTTTGGAATATTGCATGCAATTCTGGTCTCCTTCCTAGTGGAAGGATGTTGTGAAACTTGAAAAGGTTCAGAAAAGATTTACAATGATGTTGGCAGGGTGACGTTTGACCTTGTCCACCCCAGTCCAACACCATTGGTCATGCAACTTCCCTGTTTTGACATCAAACCACGAGTTTCCCCATGAATACTGACCTCATTATTTTGTGATAGCTTGACCCTGACAAACAGTAAAAGACATTTCTCCATTCCCTCACATTGTCTGCAATAATGGTTCTCAATTTTATGGCTTTTAAGATTCCTACCAATGTTATAAACATTTCAGCAACTTTCTAATGAAACAATTTAATTGTACAATTAAATCATATTAAACACATAATTATTATTATTATCATGAAGACATGCATTATTTCAAATAGCAATTTTTAATCCTTTGTCAGGAAACCTGAATTAACTTTTACAAACAGAGACTAAAATTGTTTGAACTCAAAACCTAAGCTGGCTAATCTCAATTTGCATTGCTACATATTTCATAATTGGTACTCTCAATCTTCATTTTTTTCACTGAACTCCTTTCTCTCAGTTCCATGCTCCATCGTAACTAAGGGCACAAAGGACTTATTGCCCATTATCTATGAAAGGTGTGCTGGGCAGACTCAGCGCCAAATAGACTCTTACTTTTAAAGTATTCTCAAAGGGCCCTGGTTAAAAAAACACTGATGTACAATTATATGTCGAGTCTTATCCATATGCTTCACATCCTTGTCATGATTTCACCTAGGAGGATTGTTTGGTTTTAATTCTATTGTGTTTTTAAAGGATAATTTACATAGGTTCAGTATCTTTCCCTGGAAGTTTGACTGAGGAAGCTGGAGAGGTGGGATATCAGTGGATTCTCTTGAAGATATGTAGGCCAACCATTGAAACTGCTACCTTTATTAGCCTGAGTCAAACAGTCATTAGCACAATAAAACACTTGCAGGGCACATTCAGATAAGGTATACAACAGAATTCATGCCCGTACATTGTGAGATTATCTATCTGTCCTCATATCCTTGAACTGATGATGTGGGTTGTCGGTGTTGCACTGGGGTGGACAAGGTCAAACATCACATGACGCCAGGTTCTAGTCCAACAGGTTTATTTGAAATCACAAGCTTTCAACTGACGAACGGACAGTGCTTTGAAAACTTGTGATTTCAAATAAACCTATTGGACTATAACCTGGTGTCATGTGACTGTTGACCATATCCGAGAAGGTCAATAGCTTGTTTGATTGTTATGCCTATTGGTCAATCCCTGCTCAGAGAGGGATTGGGAATTCAGCAATTATGACAATCCTGGAAGAGGATTGTATCATTGAGTCCTTCAAACCTATTAGTTTCACAATTTGTTACACAACCACTTTTTAACTAGCTCAATAATATGCTGTTCAGTATAACCTCCACCTTTAGCTAACAATATCTTATGACTGACTTTATCAAAGGCCTTCTGGAATACCATATAATACATATCCACAGTCATCTACTTTGTCCACTATTTAAATTAGTTGCTGGAAAAGCGCAGCAGGTTAGGCAGCATCCAAGGAACACATTTTCAGCTCAGATCTCCAGCATCTGCAGTCCTCACTTTCTCCTCCACTATTTAAATTACCCCATTGAACAAACTCAATCAGATTTGTCATGCAAGGTGTATCTTTAAAAGTCCTTGGTCGCCTTCAGATTAGCTGGATTTTTTTAAGATGTTTAGTCACTCCACCTTTCATTATGAATTTTACTAATTCTCCTGACAAATTTCCTGACAACAGATGCTAGGGTAATTGCTCCACAATTTCTTTTTCTCTCAGCTTTCCCTCTCTCACTTTTCTTAATATGGGAATGACACACTATTTTCCAATCTGAAGGAATAGTTCCTAAATTGAGGAAACTTTGCAAGGTTATGGAAAAGCATTAGCGTTGTTTTCACACACTTCATTTAAAGTTCTGAACAAAAAAACTGGGCCTTTGCCACTTCTTAGTGCCATTATTTTCTTCATTACTCCTACAGAAATGGCATCTTCACTTTAAAGCATGAACCAGTCCAACTTTTTAAATGTTGCAGAAGCAAACATGTGGACACATAGGAATATCTGATTCATACTTTAAGGAGAGTTTATTGACATCATATACTATACATTGGACAATAAAGTTCAACTAATCAGAATGGATGTTAAATTTAATTAGTAGGAAAACACTGGATTCAAGAGATTACCTCGAACTGATACAAAATACACTGCACTCCCTCAATGCTCCAAAATTCTAGACAACTATTCTGTATAGCATTCATGGGCTTATTAGGGGCCCAAATTGATTAGTCGATACTATTCGAATAGGGCTTTTTTTTGTTCCTTCACACTCAATGAGATACTTTTGAAGTATAATCATTATTATAATGTAAGTAAATGTAGCAGACCATCAATGCACATCAAGTTCTTACACTTAGTAATTAAGTTAAATGTCAAGATTATCTGTTTCAGTTTTTTGTTTGAGAGATAAATGTGGACATGAGTTTTTAAAATGGGAATTTATACATTAATCTGAGAAAGCAGACCAGCCCTCATTTTAACATTTCTTCCAAAAGACAATGGGTGGAACCGTGCATTGGGAAGGAACCTAGAGAAAGGTAAGTAATTTGTGTGGGGACAGGTGGGGTTTCCAGGTTGGAAGTCACAGGAACTGGGGGCCTTCAGAAGCAAGGGCAGAAGGGTGCCTGTCGTGGATGCCCCATGTCCTTGATCAGTTATTGATTGCCTTGAATTGATGTACCAAGCTCCGCTGAGCAGCATTCTCCATTCTGTTGGCTTCTGAGAAACCTGCACATTGACAGATCTACCTACACTGGGTTTATCTGGTTAGCTGAGGTCTAAAGTAATTCTTAATTGGCCACTTGTTGGTCTCAGTTGCCAGACCGTGAGAAGGTTGACAATGAGCAGTCCCATCCTGAGCTTAATGTCAGAGGTGTAGTTGAGAATGCCACCAGTCTACTAGTTAAATTACTCTCTTTCCTCTTATCTCATCACCTCCTGGCTTTTTGAAATTCTTTCAGTTTGGCACTGAAATATCAACTTAGCATAAGCACTCAGGGCTCTGGAGTGAGTCTTAGTCCAATATATCTTCGATGTAGAGGCAATGGTATTACGTTTAATTATAGAAATTCATTCTTGACCAAAGGCATAGCAACATAAACTAACAATGATGTGGTAGGAATTCAATAGTTAGTTTTTTGGATAACAAGGGATGTCCAGTCACATATAAGATGGCAACATATATAATGGAGATCTCAAGTTACTTTTGTACTGGTCCACCAAATTGGAATGAAAAATATGCATGACAAACAATGTGAAATGTTAAAAACATAAATGTGCAATGAATTAGCTAGTGAGTCACAGGATAAAACAGTAAGGCTAAGTTTTCTGAAATAAATTCTTGGATATAACAGACATGATTAGTTAGTTATTAAAGAAAGCATGGGGTCCTCAGCTTTGAACATGAAGAAAATCAATATGACAAATACTGAAAGCTATTTGTACAAAATCAAAGCAAAAGCACAAAAGAATATGATTGCCAGTTAAAGGATCATGAAACAAACTTCAGGATAGTATCCACATACATTAAATTGTCAATTTATATTGCCAGTAAATGCTAGTTTAGTTCAAAAAGAGAATTGAAATTAATTCATGATTCATTTAAGAACTATAAAGTCGATCTGAAGACTGCAGAAAAGTTACATTTTCAAAGTAAAATGCGAACAATTATTATCACATTGATACAGTGAGGAGGCTGGAGCAATACAAGTCTTTTAATATGAGAAAAAAATCTGTAATTTACTGTCATTCTCATACTCTAACTTAGATCGTTAAATCTGTGTAACTGATTTGAATTGATAATGGCTGATGTTGTTAAAAGTTGTTAAAAGTACCATGAAATATATCACAGAATTTGCATTAATGCAGCAACAAAGTGAAAACGTGGTTAAGACTTCCCTCGTTTTGACAGACTCATTCACAGAATCTGGACATCATTGACAGGCTGATTTTTTTCAAGCTCGTTCTGAGCTGTCCTTGAGAAGATGGTGGTGGGCTGCCTTCTTGAACCACTGCAATGTGTGAAGTGCAGATCATAACATCTTCAGGGAGTTTCAGGATCTGGACCCAATGACAATAGTAATGCAGTGTCATTAGGTTAGCTTTCAAATTCAAATATCATCATCTGCCATCTGAACCTATGCCCCAAAATGCTATACAGATGTCTTGAATTCCTAGTGACATTGCCATTGCTTTCTCTAAAGCTTGGTCAGTGACAGCAGCAAGAAACCAATTCCTAGAGAATTGGCAGCAAAGTTTTGAATGTGTGTGATCTTTTTTCTGTTGATGTTTATAGGGTGATAGTTAAAGCTCTTTATTTTTATTCATTCATGGGACATGGGCATCACAGACTGGTCAACATTTATTGCCTATCCCTAGTTGTCCGAGAGAAGATGGTAGAAAGCTGCCTTCTTGAACTGCAGCAGTCCATTTGCTGTAAGTAGACTCACAATACCCTTAGAGAGAGAATTCCAGGACTTTGACTTAGTGACAGTGAAGGAACAGTGATATAGTTGCAAGTCAGAACGGTGAGCAACTTAGAGGGAACTTGCAGGTGGTGGTGTTCCGATGTATCTGCTGCCCTTGAACTTCTAGATGGAAGATGTCTTGACTTTGTAAGGTGCTGTCTAAGTGCTTTTGGTGATTTTCTGAAGTCTATCTTGTAGATAGTACACACTGCTGCTACTGATTATCGGTAGTGGAGGGAGTGGATGCTGGTGAATATGGTGCCAATCCAGTGGGATGCTTTGTCCTTCATGGTGTCAAGCTTCTTGAGTGTTGTTGGAGGTGCATCCATCCAGGCATATACAGAGTATTCCATAAGATTCCTGTTTTAGACCTTGTAGATGACATACAAGCCATGGAGAGTCAAGGGGTGAGTTACTTCCATAGTACCCTTAGCCTCTGATCTGATCATACAGCCACTGTGTTTATGTGGCAAGTCCAGTTGAGTTTCTGGTCACTGGTAACCCCTCTCCAGAGTGTTGATAGTGGGTTATTCAGTGATGGGAACGCCATTCAATTTCAAGGGGTGTTAGTTAGATTGTCTCTTATTGGAGATGGTCATTGTCTGGTATTTGTGTGACATGAATGTTACTTGCCCCTTGTCAGTCTAAGCCTGGATGTTGTTCAGATCTTGTTGCATTTGAACATGGACTGCTTCAGTATTTACAGGAGTCATGAATGGTACTGAACAATCATCAGTGAGCATCCTCACTTCTGACCTTAAAATAAAGGGAAGGTCATTGATAAAGCAGCTGAAGACGGTTGTGACCAGAGTACTACCCAGAGGAAGTCCTGAAGAGATGTCCTGGAGCTGAGATGACTGACCTCCAACAACCACAATTATCTTCCTTTGTGCGAGCTATGACTCCCAACTGTGGCGTTTGCCCTCTGATACTCATTGATTCCAGTTTTTCTTGGGCTCCTTGAAGGCACACATGATCAAATGCAACCTAAATGTTAAGGGTTGTCACTCTCACCTCCCCTCTGGAATTCAGCTCTTTTATCCATGTTAATACCAAGGCTATAATGAGGTCAGGAGCTGAGTAGCTCGGGCAGTACCCAAAGTCACTGAGCACGTTATTGCTGCTTGTTAGCACTGTTGATGACACCTTCCATCACTTTACTGATGATCAAGATTAGACTGATGGGGCAGTTATTGGTCAGGTTGGATTTGTCCTGCTTTTTGGGTACAAATCATACTTGGTCAACTTTACCTATTGTTGGGTAGATGCCAGTGTTGTAACTGTACTGGAACAGCATGGCTAGGGTAGCAGTAAGCGCCAGACCACAAGTCTTCAGTACTACTGCTGAAATGTTGTTTATTCACATAACTTTTGCAGTATCCTGTCCTTCCAACTATTTCTTGATATCATGTGAAATGAATCAGAATAGCTGAAAACTGGTAGCTGTAATGCTGGGATCACTGGTGGAGGCTAAGATTGATCATCCACCCAGCACTTCCAGCAGAAGATTGATGGGAATGCTTTAGCCTTTTCTTTTGCACTGGGCTGTTCCATCACTGAGGATGGCGATATTTGTAGATCCTGCTCTTCAAGAGAATTGTTCAATTGTCCACCACCATTCATGACTAGCTGTGGCCGGACTGGACAACATAGATACAATCCATTGGTTGTGGAATTGCTTAGCTCTGCCAACCATCTTGAAGATATGCCTCCTAATTTCACTGACACATTTATTTGGCTTGAAATACATTCCAAGCCAATGGAAAGTAAAACTAGTACAGTGAAAAATTGGCCACTGATTTTCTACAAATCCACTTTGCACTGCTGACAAAGACCAGGTTCAACCTCTGTAATTAACCTTCCAAATTATTTTATCATTCTAAGCATCTCAATACAATTACCCCCTCAATCTTCCACACGCAAGGGAATACAAGGCAATCCATTCTCCCAACTTAAGCCCTGGTATTATTCTGGTGATTCTATACTGTAAATCCGTTAAGTTCATTGGTGATTGCAGAGGCTAAAACTAAGCTAATATTTCATATGTGGTCTGATCAAGGATTTGGACAACTAAACCTTTACCTCCTCTTTTGTTCGCAGCTCATTTGAAATATAAACGTTTGATTTGCTGTTTTGCTTCTGTT